>NW_021319048.1:1476439-1500644 GCF_001605985.2 Dendrobium catenatum
GTGCACACGGCTTAAAGACCCCCTTTTAAATAAACAAGATGGTGAGCTTTAATATGCGACAATTCAAATGGGCCAAAAGTGAATGGCTATCTTTCAGCCTCTTATTCTCCTATTCTGAATTAAAAAAATAAAACTAAATAGCAATTTTCCATTTTAATTTTAATACTTGTGCCGGAAAAAATAATACAGAAGACCTGCATTATTAGGAAAACTATATGTGCCGTAGAAGATCGATCAATAGAAATCTTTTTATTTTAAATATGCAATGTTAAATTTTATAATTTGAATCATAGGGGGCATAGGTGTTATGTTGGTTATGAAAAAATAAAAATGACGTTACGCTTTAACGAATTGGAAGATGTGTTGAGCCGAATATGGGATAATAACCCGAATTTGGAGAATATTCCAAAGAGGTGAGATACAGGCGCACCTCAAAGGGCCGTTTAGGACGAGGAGGAGTCTTTCTTCCGTACCACTCCGTGGAAGTTCGGAAGTTCAACAAAGTTACATCCGCCTTATTCGAGAAATATAGTCCAATGGAGGAGAAAAGGAAAATGACTTAAACACGCACTCCCCAGTCTGAGTCAAGGAGGAGAAGGGTATTCTTATCAATATTGGAAAAAAAGAGATATCCAGAGGAACCGATCGACGAAATCAAGTGAATGTTTGTGAAAGAGGGAGTAAGAGAAGACGAAAGAAGAAAGAGGAAAGAGAATGGACAACGGAGACAGAGAAAAGGAAGAAAAAGAATGAAAAAACAAAGCAATCTCCAAAAAGTTAGTTAATAACATGTATTTTTTATAGTGGAGGCGATTAGAATCGTGTGGAGGGGGGTTATTTTCGGTATCGTAGTGGGACGGGAAGAAGGGGGGTCCGGACCACCTTTAAGTTCCTTATCAATATATCCAAAAAAATTCTGATGTGGTGGAATAAAATGAATAGGTCTAGTGTGAAATTAGAATAAGGGCCGACTGGCCTATGGAACTTTTTTATTTCCAATTTGGAAATAATTAATAGTTTCGGTTGTATGTGTTTTACATTTGAGGTTGCACGTATATAATAGAAGCTCCATGCCATTACTCCGGGCCTTAACGCTATTTTTCAGCGCGCCTTCTCTTTCTTTTCGGCTTGCTTTAACGACTCACACTTTTTTAGTCTTTTTTTTTTGGTTTTTTTTTGCATATTTAGTTTGCTCATGGCAACCGATATTGATGGTGGGATTAGTAATTATCATGAAATAAATTGATATTAGAAATGAGGAATCAGACAGCATATGAGGAATACTAAGTCTATGATTTTGTGACCGGGGGTGGGCGGGGCGAAGAGGGAGTGGAGATAAAGCAGATATAATACTGTATTTAGGCCTCTTAATAGAGAGGTATGATTGTCCAAAACAAAACATTAAAAAAACTTTTCTACTTATAATCTCGAAATAAAAAAAATTTATAATTGTTAGGATAACGGGGATAGAAGAAATGTTTTGTTTTATTTCCCTTTCCTTTTTTAAACGAGTCATAAGAAGTAAGCTGCGGACTCGGGCAGGAGAGGGTTTTTTCATGCATCCAGATATTCTAACATTTCTCGAAACCTTAATTGTTGGAAATCGTCCTCCTGCCTGCGGGTTCCTGGCCAGGACCCACCTGGCCTATGAGGGTGACGCCGAATCCTGATCAAGTGGATATGTTCCTGTCAGTCTCTAGGAAAAAAACCCTATTTTCTAAGCCAAAAAGATTTTTAAACTGGTCTACATACTGATTTTGCATTTCAATGCGACAATGTTAATAGCATGCATCGCTGTTGAAACAAATTTAAAAGAGTCTAAAATAATTGCTATATTTAGACATTCAAATACCCGACATATATGTTAAAGGGTGTAAATTAGGTCTGGCCTCTAGATGTCGAGGCCCATTCCTCTAAAATTTTTCTACATTAATGTCCCTACCACTCTAAAAAGACCGGACTCATATTTTAAATCGTTTAGGTGATTTAGCTGGTCCAGATCCAGGCCTGGGTAAGACGCAGACTTGACTACATTAAGCTAGGTTTCGGGTATACTAATTTTGAGTGCCCCAATTGGACTTAAGTTTCGAGGCGGGCTCGAGTCATAAGACCTCAATTTTGGATTGCATCCCAAATTTCTATAAAAATTGACCACTTAAACTAAACTATCGCTTTTCAATCAAACATAAGCTAACACTTTAGGATAGACTGAGGTTGTTTCTGAGGTATTCAGAATCTCAAAATACCTTCCCTACTTTTCTTCCTGTGACTCTAAAAATAAAAGTACTTACAATTCTGACTCAGTCCCACTTTGAAACTTCCTACCATTTTCGTCCTTGATATCTAACTTTGAAAATCTTAAAATAAAATTCATATCGCTATTTAATCGAGAGTTTTCGTAAGAAATTTTAATTTCATACGATGTAATTTAACTACGAGGGCTTGCGGCTCATAAGAGTTTTAGAAAACCCAGAACTTTTTTTTTAAAACCAATAATTTTTCACAAATCTCTAATTAATTCTCATTGCGAAAATCAAACCCGAAGTGACGTAGTTTCGTACAATTTTCGAACTATCCATAATAATTGATATCTTCTTTCTTTGGAGAGAGATATATCAATTATTATCGTCGGTTTCACATGAATTAACGATCTTTTATCCAAATTAGAATAATCAAAAATAATTGGGTTAAATTCCATTTTGACCCTCCCGGGGTTCGAATGTAATTCTTTCTGAGTTTGACTACGATAATTCGGATAAGATATAGAATTCTGAAATTTGAAACCATTAGGGACGATAAGTATGATCATTCTCTCGAGGCGAGATGTATCATTCATAATGATTGTTGTTAAATTTCTTAAATATTCCTAAAGAAAATAATTCATTTTCAAACTTATATATATATATATAGTATTATATATATAATATTATTAAGCTATATAAGTATACTAATATCATATAGATTATATAATATAATATGATATATAAATATATATATATTATATATAAAATATTTATATATATGTAGTAAATAGTATAATATTATATATTATATATTTCAATCAAAACAAAGGGTAAAACCTCAAAACACTTTTCCTAGAATTGGAGAAATTCTTTGATTCATCTTAAAGAAGTGATCATAGGAGTTCCTTCTGAACATGTTAGAACAAGATATGGACTTTGGATGGAAGTAAACAACACTACTTTTATCTCAATGATTGAACCCACCAACATCATTCAAGCCCTTTATGATAAATTCTATATCTTAGCTCTGCAAGAAGATCTCAACAAATTTGTGAGGAATGATGTTTTAGAGTTAGTAGAAAGACCTAAGAATAAAAAAAGTAGTAGGAATCAAATGGGTTCTTAAGAATAAAATGAATTATTCTAGTGTGATGGTTAAGAATAAGGCTAGGTTTGTGACTAAGGGGTACAACCAAATATAAGGGACTGATTTTGAGGAGTCCTTTTCCCTTATAGCTAGATTGGAATCCATTAGAGTGGTACTAGTCTTGCATGTTATAAGAGATTTTAGCTTTTCCAAATGGATGTCAAGAGTGCCTTTTGAATGGTATAATAAAAATGGATGTGTTTGTAGAGTAACTCCTAGGTTTTGAGAGTTCCCAATTTCCAAATCAGGTTTATAAATTAAAAAAGTATTTATCTGGATTAAAATAGCCACCTAGAGCTATATATGAGAGGCTTAGCGCTTTTCAACTAGAAAGAGAGTTTTTTAAGGGGAGCGTAGAAACCACCCTTTTATTACGGAAAGTAGGAGATTATTTACTCAATATACATATCTATATTGATGATATACTTTTAGATATTCTGATAAAAATTTATGTAATGATTTTTCTAAAATAATGAGTAAAGAGTTTGAGATGAGTATGATGAGAGAATTATTCTACCTTTTGGGTTTTTCATAAGGAAAATGGATGATGGAGCCTTTTTAAATAAATTAAAATTCACTAAGAAAATCTTGAAGAAAGATTAAATAGATAAAACCAAGCCAATAAACACTCCCATGAGCTCCAGTGTCCAGTTAGATAAGGATTCAAATGTAAAATCTATTTATCATAATAATTATAATGGAATAATTAGATCACTACTTTACTTGATTGCTAATCGACCTAATATAATATTTAGTATTTGTATGTATACTATATTTCAAGATGATTCTAAAGAATCCCATTTTATTGTAGTTAAGAGAATTCTTAATATCTTAGGCACAACACTTCTTTTGAAATTATTGGATATTCTGATTCCAATTTTATAAGGTGTAGGGTGGATAGAATGAGCACTTCTAGAACTTGCCAATTCATAGGATATTCCTTAGTCTCCTTGTCTAGTAAAAAAATAAAACTCTATTGCACTTTCCACTACTGAAGCTCAGTACATTGCCTTAGGAAGTTATGTGGCCTAAATCCTTTGGTTGAAGCAACAAATTTTGGATTTAGGATTACCTGTTGGCATAATTTTATTTCTATATGATAAAACCAGTGCCATCTGCATCTCTAGAAATCTTTTCCAACATTTTAGAACCGAACACATTGACATAAGGCATCACTTTATTATGGACCATGTTACCAAAGGAAACATTGAGTTACACCATATAGTAACTAAAAACCAACTAGCTATCATCCTTACTAAACCAATGGCCATTAACATATTCAGTATCTTAAGGACCAGATTAGGTGTGATTGACAAAAATGCATGAACTTGATCAATTTGAGCTATGAACTTTATGTTTTATGACCTTTCCCTTTTTTTTTCTAATTTTTCTTTTGTTTCAAACCTTTTCCTTGTTTTTGCTAGTGCTTTTAATGTTTCTAATTTTATTTTATTTTTCTCCTTTTTATTTTCTTTTAGTCACTACTGAAATGAAACTTTATGCCTTATTTTTGTTTTTAAAAATTTGTAATCAATGGCTGACATCCCTAAATCAGTTAAATGAAGAAACAATATTTATTGTTTCCCTTATTCTAACTCCTTTGGAGGTGTAAGTTTCTTTTCAAAGTGAAAATCTATTTTAAATTAAAAATATGATTTTGAAATTGAGATCTTTTCTATTTCCATACAATAATCTATCTCATATAAATAATGTTCAAAGTAATTAAATCACTTTCAATATTTTCTTGATCAAGTTATTCTATTTATCATATGAATGTGATTCTAATTTGTGGATTATTCTTCCTTATATTAGAGATTGAGGTTTTCTTCTCTATTAAATGGAAGATATTCTCACAATTGAGTGTCCTTAAAGATTTTGAAAGGGAGCTATCTCGCTAAAATGAAAAGAGGCATAAAATGAGCCCAAAAAGAAATAGTTAAAAGATGTGCAATGATTGAAAAAAAAATTGAGAGGTAAACAAAATGTATCAAAAATCAAAAGATCCTTAAACTGTGTCAAACAATTAATAAGAGACCAATAATGAGCCCACAAAAATCAAGCTTCCTTCTCTTTCAAACTTTTAAATCTTAGAAGAATTCATATGTCACTTGATATCTTCAATCACTTGATTGTAGAAAGCCTTGATTTTGACTAATTATGTTCATACATTACTCTATCAGATATGTCTTTTGTAATGAAGTGTTGAATATATTACTTTTCTTGTCTGATTTCTCTTTTAGATTTTTATCCTGTAGGGAATCCGAGTTGGGGATAACAAGATTAGTTTTTCCGCCACTTTTAAGATTTCAATGATGTTAACTCATTTCTTAAAAAATTTTAATTCAATCACATGGAAAATTTATCATATTATTGCTTTGATAAAAAATTTTATTTTTTTTCTTTTGGTCATTTTTATCATCTTTTTGTTGTTTTATATTTGATTTTTACTAGTTTTTATGTTTTGGGGCATCTTTTAATCACATCCTTCCATCAACAAAATCTTCAATTTTTTTGATCACATCATCCTGGACAATGTCATAAAATAACCCTTCATCATCCATATGATAGCTGATCTAACTAAATTATTTGAGATCATTATGGACGATCCACATCATCCTGAACGATCTGATCGAATTCTACTTAATTTTTTGTGATCACCCTGGATAATATACCTTTTAGTTCAAGATGATACATGTTTTAAATTAGGTCGGTAAGATCCATTAGTAAAGATCATATTGGATGATCCACCTAATCACCTTGGATAATCCATTTTGTCAATAGTTGTTCAACATGACTCCATAAGATGATCGCTTGAGTCTAATCGTCCTGAATAATGTCTGATAGTTCTGGATGATAGGATCGCCTTTTTAACCAATCTTCCCAAATTTCATAAATTTACCTAATAATCCTGGATAATCCTATAATCATCATGGACGAAGTGGCCTATTCTTTATAAATAGTTGAATTCAAATATTATTTCTCACCCTCAAACCTCCAATTTTTTTCCTTCCCACTCATAATCTCAATCCTTGTCTACGGCTTATGGAAAATGATCTAGGATGGTGACCGATAGTTCCTCGATGGCATCTTTTACTCATTTCACTAAGGTGGCTAGCCAAGCTGCCTATCTTCAATAAAAAATTGTTGGGATCACACCATCGAGGATCATTAATCCTTAAACACTCACTTACGATGTGCTAAATCTATTCACTCACACCTCCCTCACTTTCATTCTGACACTAGCTTTCCCATTCAACTCTGAACTCCTCTATAATTTATTTGCTATTATTAGGATCAACTCCAACTACACTACCCTAAAGTCTTATGTACACAGATGCCCAGTAGATATCACCTATCAGGATTTTCTTGAACTCCTCCAACTTCCTATAATGGGAGACAATATTCATATCTTATCTTCATATTTTGATTATGACTCAGGTCCTGCCAACCAACTATTGGGAAACACAAATGCCTCCTACCATGATGAAGCATCAAGCACATTTGTCAAAGATGCTAGGATAATCTAATATGCTCTTAGAAACTCAGTAATGCAAAAGGCTGGTGATCGTGTCCGCATTACACTCCTACTGTCAATCACCACCTTTTATATAATGGTCCATAAGGAGTTTAATGCCACTAATCTTCTCTTTTGATATATTGAGCACCTGACCAGTATTAGGGATCTAGTGCATAAAATAAAACGTGACATTGCCTTATGATACATTATAGTTTTTGTCCTTGAAACCAAATATAATCTTCAATATCTTGCCCCACTAAATTATCAGCTAATCTACTATACCAATAGCTTCGTCCATGTTCTTCATAGCACTCATCTTCATATGGTGCATAAGGAGGTTGAGGAAGCTGATGAGGATGCTACTCCTGCACCTGTTCCAACACTTATTCCGATCTGCCAACAGTTATTATAGGATCAGCTAGTGGAGAAGTTTGACTAGTGGGAGGCTAGGTTTGACTCTTAAGTTGCTGCACACGAGTAGTAGCATGCGGTGGTTGTTGCTAAATCTGATGTATATAGGGCACACCAATTGCAGCAGCACGATCATGATATGACCTAATTTGGGTAGCAGTTTGCTTCCATCCACTGTCTTTTTTAGGCACCACACCTCCTCCTTAACCTGATCAGGGTCCCTAATAATTATAGTCTATTATGATATGTTTTGTGTGATATTATTTCTTGTACTACTATTAGTTTCTGGGTTGTATTTTCTACTTTATATTTCATTTTTTTCCTCTTCTTTTGTGTGATTTTAAAAGGGGGAGCAGTATTAGTATTACTATTATTGTTGGTTTGTTATATTGTTGGTTTTTGTACTACTATTATTAATACAATTTTGTTGTATTGTTATTTTTTTGTACTAGCTACTTATTTTACTAAAATTTTTATTCCTTGGTTCATATTGTTTCCTTTACTTTATCTTTCATTAATATGCTTGAGTTGAAGTTCCTAACGAATATTTACCATCATCAAAAAGGGGGATGTTATTACAAATATGGATTCAATGATTATAATTTTGATGATAGTAAACATTTCTTGCATTTATATTTCTCTACTATTACCCTTCCTACTATCTTCTTAGATCCACAAGGTCAATTGCAAAATTAAGCCAACTCAATATAGGGTATATTAGGACTGAGTCAGTCAATAAATGTAATTTTAGTGTTTTTACTTTTTTCTTGAGTCAAATATAATAAGGTGGTTCATGATGCAAAGTAATCTTACACATATACACTCAGGGAGAGAAATTCTGTAGGCATAATAGTTTTTTTATTTTTGATCACATCGTACAAGACTATCAAAAGTCATCCTCGATGATCTATTAAAATTACAAACCCTAATTAGGGAATCTTTTTGAATATGTTGAATTAAGCATATCATCCTTAATGATATTAATATCGTCCTAAACGATGGGCTCAAATATGAAAAAATCAGTCGCGAAACTCTTTTAGGTAAGGTATTATTTTTAGAAATCATAAAAGATGATCCCATATCATTTAATATTATTCATTTCAATCATGCCTAATTAGTTAGGTGATTATGGAAAGCAATTAAGGTTTAATTGATTGATCATATCATCCTAGATGATCTCAGGATCGTCCTGGACAATCAGTTAGAAAATCCTTAGTCTTCTCCAAGATTACCTGGATGACTAGAATGATATGTTGGACGATTAGTTGAAATTCACCATCATCTAGGTGAAACCTGAATGACCAGAATGATTTACTAGAGGATAATACCTAATTTTGAACAAATCATATGGGATGATTCAAGAATTATCCCAGATGATACATTATATTTCTTCATTGTCCAACATATATCTTATGGATGACTAGAATGATGTGCTGGACAATATGAATGGTTTTGAACTAATTATATAGGATGATGTCCACATTATCCTAGATGATCAAAACAAATAAGGCTTCTAATTATCCAACCCTCCTAAATCATCCAGGCTGAAAGGGCTGAAAATACACTGATTGTACAGGACAATCCTTGACGACAAGTTGCAAATTAAGGCAAATTTTAAGCCCTTCATTATAAGATATATTGTTAATTCAAGATGAGATATTTTGCTGGTTTCCTGACCTGAGAGAGCCAAGAGAAGGAGAGGGAGAGTGTTTGATTGGATTTTAGGAGATGTTGATGGCACTAGTGTTGTTATACATAACAGGAATAGTGCATACAAGTAGTCCAAGAATTAGTATTTATTGCTTTTGGCAATAAAACTTTAGCAACATAGCTTTCTACAATAATGTATTCAACTATAACGGTGGATAGGGCTACTAAATATTATAGTCTACTGCACCATGAAACAAATAATTATCATACCAAGTGAAAGGTTCTTAATGTGCTTTTTATATCTACCATACATCCTACCAAGTCAGATTATGAATATCCTAAAATTTGATAGGATGAGCTATATGTAGGGTACAAGATACCTATTATTTGGGTGCCTAATAAGTACCTAAGGATTTTCTTAACAATAGAAATATGAGATTATTTAATATCAACCTAAAATCTAGCATAAAGATATACACTAAACATTATATATGGTCAACTGGCAGTCAAAAAAAGAGGTGATTTAATTATCCCACTATATTTTTTCTAATCAACTGATTTTTTATTTGGATCCTTATCTAACTAAATATTAGTGCTCATGGGAGTATTTATTGCCTTAGCATTATCCATCTCATATTTAATAAGAATATCCTTGATAGATTTTGATTGGCTAAGGAAGGTTCCATCACGCCTTTCTTTTATATTAAATCTAAGGAAATAGTTGAGCTGTCTCATCATGAATATTTCAATCTCTTCAATCATTGTCTTTGAAAATTCATCACCTAAAATTTTATTTATAGATCAAACACTATATCATCTATAGAATTCTGAATAATGAGTAGATTTTTTTTTAAGGGAAACCCATAGAGGGGCCTACGCATTAATATAAACAAAATTTATAGAGTCCTTAAAGGGCCCTCAAGCTAACTACAGCTCCAAAGAACTACAAAAATAAAGTCAAAAATACATAAGAGCTACAGGTCCCTACTAAGCAAAAAATACAAACACACCTAGATACATTCTACGGTGCACGAGAGAGAGCACCAAAAAAATAGGAAAGTAAGTAGCATACAACTCGAGCTCCTCATCCCAAAAAACTTTAACAAGTGTACCTATACTAAAAATAATCTACAAACCCATATATGATAAAAAAAAAGAAATAAAAGATCAAATAATAAAATAAAATAGAGATAACTCCAGCCATAACAAAAATACTTGTTATCAAAGAATCATGAATAACAAAAGATAGTGTGACTAGAAACTCAGTAATTTATATCAATAACGCACTCATAAGAACAAAAAGGGAAAAATGTCACAATTGGAAAGCAAGAAATAAGCCATCAAAACATAACTTTATAGGCAAATCGAGACCTTCCAGGCCAAAAAAGCCCCATAGTTTCCCAACCACAGGAAACACCACAAAACAACACACCCAACAGATCCCCAAAACAACCTCCTAGCCAAATGGAACCACCAAAAAACCTCTAACACAAACCTAAAAAACCTCTTCCAGTAGAAACAATCAACTACCAGGCACCTCCAACACACCTCCAAACCAAAAGCTAGAAAACATAAATAAGAATAAAAATGAAAGAAAAAAAAAGACAAATTAAATCCCAAAAATGAAGATGAGAAAATGCCAAACCACACAGAGGATAACAGAATAGCGACAACCATCAGACCACAATACCAAAATCACTCTTGGAGAGAGCCAGAATAAATCCCCATCTATATCAAATAATTAAAACATTGAAAGTGCCCCCACATAGCACAAATGAGACCACATAACAAATAAATCCCAGATGAGACAAACCATAATAACTAGGCTATGGAAATCCTGGACACATATACAGCAAGATGAAGAGCTAGTGATATAACTCTAGCAAGAGCAATCCAACAACACCCTTCACCAATCCAAAACTAAGATAAAAATAAAGCATAAAAGAGAACCCAAAGAACCAACCACATCAAACTCTTACATAAGGGGTACTAATTTTATCTAATCTAAGGAGACCTTTAACAGAACCACGTAGATTGTTATCTATAAAATAAGAGAGATGAACCAAGTTACATACCCAATTAGCCAGCCAAGTAGCATAAGAATTCCCCCTATAAATATGAGAAAATGATGTATAAAATAAGATCATTAACCATTTAATATCCCTCACTAATAAAAAAAGATTAGTGTTGCAAATGGAATCCTCCAAGTTATTTAAACATTGAATAGAGAGTAGAATTAACTTCAAAACTAATATTCATAATATCAAGGAAAATACAAAATTTAATCCCATAAAGAATAGCTGATAGTTTAGTAAATTATCATCATGCAAATGTAAGAGACCCATAAAAGCCATAATAATGTTACCATAACTGTACATGATAGTCCCGCCATAACTCGATAATTGCTACATAAAAATACCCTTCACATTCAGCTTATAAGTGTTATGGTGGGATTAATCCAGTAAACAACTCTAGAATCAGAAGGAGGGTGCGGAACACCATCCAACTGAATACCTAATTCATCAGCCAAAAAGAAATAGTTTTTAAAATTCTATCTAGAAAGCAGGTTAAAAGTAAAGAGTTTCATAACTTTATCTTTCACATTATTGAAAATCCTATGATGGTTCATGCTAGTACAATTAAAAAGAGTATTGTTCCATTCCAACCATAAATACTGTAAGATAAGATAAAGGATAAAATTTCTAATATGCTCCTTAGACTTAACAAACAAAAACTTAAGATTATCATAGATAGGAATTAGAAGAATTTAATTTGAAAATATCATCAAAATAACTCCAAGCTTTAACAAGTAAAGGAGCAGAAAGAGAAACATGGTGGAACTGTATGATAACAACATTGGCATTTGAAAGGAAAAATGATAGCTCTATGGATTAAATTATCATTAATAGGAATGAACATAAGCAAAATCCTCGAAATAAAAATAGCAATAGTAGATGGAATGCTCTTGTGCCAAATCACAAATAAAATTCTATAATCATCCTTCTTAATTATAAAAGCTTACCAAGCATCCTTTAATTTAAATGTACCATCTTTGTACAAATTACATAAATGTAAATCCTTAGACTCAGTATTCAAGGGAAGATTAAAAATTTGTTGAATAATATCGTCAGGATTAACATTCGCAAGTTTATCATAGTCCCAATAGTTATTTGTAACGAAAAAGTTTACCTTAACCACCGCAGTGGAAGAGGAGTTAATGATATAATCAATAGAATGCTTACCTAACCAATGATCTTACCAAAAGAAAATATCCCCACCACCTAGGCCCCAGGATAGATGTGGTTCAACTATCCATTTTACCTTGTAAAGTCTTTTCCAAACTTTAGAATCACCTTGATTAAAATTTTGAATAGTAGTGTGTTTACCTATGTGGTATTTAACAACCATAAATTTGGCCCAAAGGCTCATATTAGCACATAAAGTATACCGGAACTTCAAAGAATAAGCATAAGATAAATCAAACAGCCTCTTACAACCCAAATCCTAAGATAACAACTTGCTTTGCACTGAAGTAATCAAATCATCAAAAAGAAAAGATTTATTCCGACCATGAAAAAGAGGAATTGCATGATACCTAAGAGGCATTTGGGCCTGGACAAAACCAATCATAGCTTTAATAGCAACAATGCGATCATTAGGCACTATGTTAGGGGCAATAAAGAAACATTTTTTTGTTTAATGAAAGACCACTAACATTTTCAAGACACATGAGAAAATATACATTTTTACTAATCCCATTTAAAATGCCTTTTGTAAAAATAATAAAGTCATCTGCAAAGTATATGTGAGAGATGGGAAAACCACCAAAGGTTCTAAAATAGAGACTAGGTTGATTTTCAAAGATGTTAACAAGACCTTTAGATAAATAATCCACAGTAATAATGAAAAGGTATGAGATAAAGAATCTCCTAGTCTAAGGACATGGGTGGATTCAAAAAAACCAATGCTCTTGCCATTAATAATAATTAAAAAATTGGAACCATCAATATAATTCCTTATAAAATTGATAAAAATAGAATTAAAGCCAAATTAACATAAAACCTTATAAAAAAAATTCTTATCCATGCTATCATAAGCCTTAGAAATATCAAGCTTCAAGATAATATTGCAACCTCTCACCCTAATATCCAGGTCATGACAAAAATCTTGAGCCAAAAGAATATTATCAGCAATGGCCCGACCCTTAACAAAACCCATTTGATAAGGAGAAACAATTTTAGGTAGAATAGAGTTTAACTTAATCATTAAAACTTTGGAAATTAACTTACTTAAAAAGGAATAAAAACTAATAGGTCTAAAATCATTCCAAGAACTAACCGAGTTGGTCTTATACATAAGCACAATAGAAGTAGAAGTAAAGAATTTAGGGAAGCGTGCCCAACAAAAAATCCAAATGGCAGAATAAAGATCAACATTAATAATATTCAATGCTTTCTAAAATAACATATCAGTAAACCCATCCAGACCATCCACAGAATAACCATTAATCTCACCAACAATTTATTTTAATTCCTTTAATGAAGGAGGTTTAAAAAGAAAATCATTCTCCTCTTGATATATAAGATTAGGAATAATATCAGGGTTATCAATATTAACCATAGAAAAAACTTTATTAAGGCAATTTTAAAAAAAATGAAAAGCTAAATTAGTAATCTCCTCCCCATCTTCAGTAGTAGAACCATCATCACAATTGATTTTATTAATGTAATTTTTTGCTCTTTTCCTCTTCACCAAAGCTTAAAATATTTGGAATTATTATAACCTTCAACCAGGTGTTTCACAGCCACTTTTTGCTTCCAAAAAGCTTCCTCTTGATATTGTAAATTAAATAGACAAACTTAGACTCTTTAAGTAAATTAAAATTAACATCAGAAGGAAAAATTTTGACATTTAGCCTCAAAAGAAATAAGTTTGTCTTCACCCATCAAAATATTAGTGAAAACATTTTTAAAAATATTATGATTCCACAAATTAATAATTTTTTTTAGTCTTTTTAGCTTGAACCAAAATCTCTTCATACCATGGACAGAATTATTAGGATGTAAGGGAGCAAGCCAATTATCCTGAACCACATCCAGGTAGGAATCATGAAGCAATAACATATTTTGAAATCTAAATTGAGGCAAAGAGATCATTTGTCTAGCTTTAACTGTAACTAGCAAAGGAGAGATCAAAAAGAGTTCTACTAAGATGCTCAATAAAGATAGCATTAAAAGTATTAAGTTAATTTTCATTAAACAAAACCCGATCAAGATGCTTCAATAAATGAACACGGTTCCAAGTTAATTTATTACAAGAAAAACCAATATCAATCAAATTTCAATTCCTAATCATGTTTTTGAAATCCTCCATAGAATGATATTCAGGAGTAGAACTCGCACTACATTTCAAAGGATTACAAATCGTATTGAAATCACCACCAACAAGCATGAAAGTTTAGGATTAACCCTTAAGAACTAGCCCAGCTACAAGAGGGGGGGGGGTGAATTGGAATTTAAAAAAAATTTCTTAGGTAAGCACACCATTAAACCAAACAATTCATCACAAGAGTAGCATATGTGAAAATTAAATTGAAGTAAAATATCACACTAATTTATAGTGGTTCGGTCAAACCTTTGACCACGTCCACTCCTCAGAGGCACCCTCCAAATATTGCACTAACTAATGGTCTCTCCTTTAACTCACCACAACTAGCGGAGAAGCCTTTACAACAGATTCCTTTCACCAACCCCGTGTGCAGAGAACGACTCCTGTTGCTTTCTCCCAAGCAGTAGAGAACCCAAACTTTTGCTAAAGTAGACCTCCCAAGAACCTCCCAAGACAAAGTATGAAGAACGAGATGAAGTCTTGGAACCTTGCTTGAGCACCTTTGTGAACCCCTCATTTAAACTTCCCCTCTCAAGTCTCCTCTCTCTCTCTCTCTCTCTCTCTCTCTCTCTCTCTCTCTCCCATGCCTCTCTCAGGTCAAGATAGCATCACTAAAGGTCTTAAGCATGAGAAAATTTGGGTCGTTTAAATAGAATTTTAAGAACCGACATTATAGTCCAGGATGATATTTCTATCGTCAGTACAATCAGTACAAATTAAGCTCAATCAGCCGGGACAATTTGGGATGATCAGAAGAAAATTTGTTACATCGTCTAGGCCGATACCATATTATCCTGGATGATTATTTCAATTTTGAGGAAAATTGTCCTGAACATCGCCCTGAATAGATTCTGGTCGATGCCAATCGTTTGATACATTGTCCTGGCCGATGTTACGATCAGCCCAGCCGGTGTGATCATATCAATCAGCCTTAATTGCTTTTCATAATTGCCATTAATTTAGGCTTAATTTTGCTACATCGTCCAGGCAGATTCTGTGATCATCCAGATGATTTCCTAAAATAAGGAATACCTAAATTAATCATGGCGACTGATTCTTTCTTAAGTAAGCCTATCATCCTGGCCGATACAGGGATCATTCAAGATGATCTTGCTTAATGATGGTTATCTTAATGAGACGCCTTAATTAGGGTTTCTATTTTTAGTCTGATCGTCCTGGCCGATATAATCATCATCCAGGCCAATATTCTCAAAATAAAAAATAATAGAAAAACCCTCAAGTGTGTGTGTGTAGGGTTACTTAGCATAAGGAACCACTTTTATATTTGACTCAAGAAAGAAAAAATTATAAACTTGACTCATCCTAAATCTACCCGATCTTGAGCTGGCTTGAGTTGCATTTGATCTTCTGGACTTGAAAAAGTTAGTCGGCAAGGCAGTCGTAGGAAATCATGAATGTTTGGTATCATCAAAATTCTAATCCATAAACTCGGATTTGTAACAATCTCCTCATTTTTTATGATGGCAAACACACCCAGAAAATTTCAAGTAGTTATGTCAGTTTAGTAAAAAATATGTGACGAAAAAATAGCTCACTAAATTCTAGAATTAAAATTATAAGATATATCAGACTACTCCCCCTTTTTACATCACAAAAAGGAGGTCGAGACTAAAAAAATAGAATAAAAACTAAAAAACAACCATAAGAGAAAAAATAAACTACAAAGAATAGAAACTAAAACTAGTAAAATGAGGGACCCTGATCATCAGACGGAGGTGGTGGTGGCTGCTGGAAGAAACTAAAAAATGTAGCAGTGGTTAGTCAATTGGTCAAAAAGGCGGTTAGATCTTCCAGAATGATCATATATCATCCGGGTCAATTAGACTCAGGTGATCGTCCAGTGGAGTCAGGCCGGACGATCGTTGAAAAAGCACATCGACCAGGTCGAGTAGGTGGATCGTCCAGGATGATGCTTAATAAAGGATCGTACAGGCCGAATTTAAAATATTTTATATCATGCGCCACGTGTGTCGTCCAAGATGAATAGTGGATCATCCTAGACGATTGTCCAAAAATGGATCATCCAGGATGATTGTCCAAAAATGGATCATCCCGTACAAAATTATAGATTTTAAATATGCTGGCACGTGTATCATCCAGGATGAACTTGAGTATCAGACGGGACGATAACTAATAAATGTATCATCCAGGATGAAAAAGGTATCAGCTAAGACGATCAAGATGATTATAGTGAGGATGATCATATCATCTAGGCCAATAAAGGATCGTCCAGGATGATGAGAGCAAAAAAATTAGAATATTTAGCAGATGGAGTTTTTCAAGTAAGAAAAGCTGATCATCGAGGATGATATAAATATCGTCAGGATGATGTGACTAAAAAATTTCAAATCAAAGGATGGAGATGATCAGAGAAGGCCCAAAAATAATAAAATCAACAAAAAATAACAACGATAAAACAAAAGCTATAAATAAACAAAGTTTATTTTTAATTTTTTATTATTTTTTTAAATCAAGGCATGAACACGATATAGTCTCCATGTGATTCTTTTTAAAAAATTTGTAAGTTAATGAGTTAACAACTTAAAAAAACCAAAAAATGGTAAAATATCCAATCATGTTAACCATATGCTCGAACTTCTTTAGGGCAAAATCTTCTTTTAAAATAAAAAGGCCTAACTGAGAAAAAACATTTGGATAAGAAAAAGAGATTCGATCAAGATTTGATTTCAGAAAAATATCTTATAAAATAATATATCAAAGTAGTTTGTTAAATCGCAAAATTCGAAATCAAGTCCTTAAAAATCTCAAGCGATATATGAAATATTCTAAGTTTTAAGGTTGGAAGAAAGGAAGATAGCTTGATTTTTTATGGGCTCATTTTATGCCTCTTGTCCATTAAATGGAGCACTTTGTGCATCTTTTCATTTTTGATAAACTTTGTGTATAATTTTTTTTTTTCAATTTGACATCATTGCGCATCTTTTTCTTTTGCATCATTGGGCATTTTTGTTCAAGCTAAATTCTTTTAAAAAAACTCTTAAATAATATTAGTTGTGAGTATATCTTCTAGATATTAGAGAAGAAGAAAACTCACTCTCTAATATAGGGAAGAATAAACCAGTAAATAGAATCAATAATCATATGAGAGATGCATTGATAAGATAATGAGAAATATTGAAGTAACAAAAAAAACTTTGAATATTATAAATATAAGTTAGATCACTGTAGCAAGATAAAAAAGATCTCAATTGCAAAATCCATTTGTTAGTTTGATTTAGACTTTTTTTTATAAAAGAAAAATTCACCACCAAAATAGGTTAGAGAAAGAGACACAATTTACGCTGATTTTAGCCTTTAGCAGATTAAATAAATGTAAAACATTGACTACAATTTTCAAAAAAAAAAAGGCATAAGATATCAATTCAGCGATGATTTGAAAGAGAAAATAAATTAAAGCCTAAAAAATAAAGTAAAAACAAAGAGGAACATCTACAAAAAGAATAAACAATAAAAAAATAAAAAATAAAGCAAGGTAATCAACAAAAAACAAATTAGAAAAATCAGTAGAAATCAAGTTCATGCATTAATGTCAATCACACCCAATCTGGTCCTTAAAGTACTGAAAGTATCGAAGGCCAGTGGTTTAGAAAATATGTCAGTTAGTTGATTCTTAGTTTCCACATGGTGTAACTCAATGTGTCCCTTAGTCACATGATCTCTAATAAAATGATGCCTAATGTCAATGTCCTTAGTCATTTAATGTTGGATAGGATTCTTAGAAATGCGTATGGCACTAGTGTTGTCACAAAGAATTGAGATGGTGCCTACAGGTAATCCTAAATCTAGTACTTGCTGTAAAATCGGAGTTAGAAAATCCAATAATCTCAAAATAAGTGTTGTGCCTAGGGTACCTGATTCCTAGGTTTTGGGTCCCTAAAAGGTATCTAAGAATTCTCTTAACTGTAGTTAGGTGGGATTCCTTAGAGTCAGCTTGAAATCTAGCAAAAAGACAAATGCAAAACATTATATTAGGTCGGCTAGCAGTTAGGTAAGGTAAAGATCCAATCATCCCACTGTACTTCTTTTGATCAACTGATTTTCCATTTGGGTCCTTGTCTAATTGAATTCCTGAGGTCATGGGAGTATTAATTGGCTTGGGTTTGTTCATTTCATATTTCTTCAAGAAGTTCTTTATGTACTTTATTTGGATAAAAAAAGTTCCATCATCTAATTGTCTAATGCTAAACCCCAAAAACTAGGACAATTCTCTCATCATACTCATCTCAAACTCCTTGCTCATTATTTTAGAAAAATAATCACATAGCCTTTTATCATAGTATCAAAATATTATATCATCGACATAGATCTGGACAATGAGTAAATCATCTCCTACTTTCCTCAGGAAAGGGTGGTGTCTACACTCCCCTTATCAAACTCCCTTTCTAGTAAGAAAGTGCTAAGCCTCTCATACCAAGCTCTGGGTGTTTTCTTTAATCCATATAAGGCCTTTTTAATTTGAATACATGATTTGGAAATTGGGAACTCTCAAAACCTGGGCGTTGTTCTACGAACACATCCTCTTTTATTTCCCCCATTTGAAAAGGCACTCTTAACGTCCATTTGGAAATGCTTAAATTCCTTATAACAGGCAAAGGCTAATAGCATTTAATGGCTTCCAATCTAACTATAGGGAAAAAGTCTCCACAAAATTTATCCCTTCAATTTGGTTATACCCCTTAGCCACTAATCTTGCCTTATTCCTAACGACCACTCTAGAATAATTCACCTTATTCTTAAAGACCCACTTGGTTCCAACTATATTTTGTCTCTTTGGACTTTCTACAAGCTCCCAAACATCATTCCTAACAAATTGGTTCAACTCCTACTGCATAGCTAAGATCTAAAACTCATCAGAAAGGGCTTGTTTTATATTGGTGGGTTCAGTCATTGAGATAAAAGCAGAGATGTTCACTTCCTTCCTATGTCTATGTCTACTCCTAACTCCATCAGAAGGTTCTCCTAAGGTCAGATCTTTTGGGTGACTCAAAGAGTATCTCCAATCTCTAGGCAAGGTGTGTGAAGGTTCAACCCTTTTCTCCAGATCTACATCTTCTGCTCCTTGGATAGCCTCTCCTACTCCTTTAGTGTTTTGGTGCTCTACCTTCTTCTCTAAATTTCCTACTCCAGTAGTAATCTCTCCAACATCATCATCATCCTCAACTCTAGGCTTTCTAGGATCTGACTCATCAAACACTACATGAGTAGTTTCTTCCACCACCAAAGTCCTCTTATTAAACACCCTAAAGGATTTCCCAAGACTAGAATATTCTAAGAACACGCCTTCATCAGATTTTGGGTCAAATTTTCCTAAGTGTGATTTCCCATTATTGTGAATGAAAACCTTAAAACCAAAGACATAAAGGTGGGAAAGATTGGGTATCCTATCCTTAAGGATCGCATAGGGTGTCTTATCTAATTTGGCTCTAACATTTACCCTATTCAACACATAACAAACTGTGTTAACCGCTTCAGGCCAAAAGTATTTTGGTAGTGAATACTCAGTAAGCATGGCTCTAGTGGCTTCCACTAAGGTTTGGTTCTTCCTTTCATCTACCATGTTCTACTGAGGGGTCCTAAGAGTTGAGAAGTTATGGCTAATTCCCTTGTGCTCAGAAAAATCTCCAAATCTCTCATTTTCAAACTGACCCCCATGATCACTATGGATAGTCAAGTTCTCACAACCTAGCTTTTTCTGAATCTAAGTGAAGAAGGCTCTAAACTCATCAAAGGACTCATTTTTGTGTCACAGAAATTTAATCCAAGTAAACCTTGAGTAGTCATCGACAATCACAAAACCATATACTTTCCCTCCCAAGATGGCAGTGCTAACGGGTCCAAACAAATCCATGTGAAGGACTTCTAAAGGTCTAGAGGTGCTAATGTCCTTAATGGAGTGAAAAGTGGAGTGTATTTGTTTTCCTAATTGGCAGGCATCACAAAGGTGGTCTTTTGAAAACTTAAGCTTGGGGACACCTCTAACTAGGCCTTTTTGGGTCATTTTTCTAAGGGTTTTTATACTGGCATGACATAATCTTCTGTGCCACAACCATGAATCATTAATAGTAGTTTTTAAGCAAAATGAAGCAGCACATTCAATATTATTTAAATGAGGCATGTAAATGATGTTGATCCACTTTCCCTACAAAATAGTGTTATTATTTAAGATCATCATGCATGAATTTGCCAAAAAATTTATCATGAAGCCCTTGTCACAAAGCTGATTGATGCTGAGCAAGTTGTGTTTCAGTCTATTTATAAGGAAAATATTTTCAATCAAAAGATTCTTTAAATTACCAATTATACCTGATCCTACCACCTTTATGATGGTGTTATTTCCAAGAGTCACCTTACATCATGTCCTTGTCTCCAGCAATATGAATTAATTAGCATCGCTAATCATATGTCAAGAGCATATGTTGTCTAGGTACCACATGCTCTCACGAGTCCTTTTGTGAGAGCTTGACTACAAAATTAATAAATGTCAGATTTAGGAACCCAAACATGTTTGGGTTCCTTCTTATGAAAAGTAGAATGCAATGCATGTTGTGGATCATGTAACTTGGGTCTTCAGACCCAATGTGAGCAATGGTGAATGGTGCAAGTGTGTGCTATGTGTCTTAGTATGTCACATAAAAAACATCTAACTCCAGGAAAAGGATGAACTAATATACTGCTATGGTGATGCTTCCTTTTAAAAGCATGTAATGGTTTATTTTCAAAAACTTTAATATTTGTTAATTCTTTTTCTAACTCAGCATGGGATGATTTTAAAGAATCATGTGCATCAGATAATTCATTGGGCTTTTTATTTAATGCATAAAACTCATCAAATAAATCCATGTGGTTGCTATCAATTTGAGAATTTTCTTTAAAAATATTTTCATGCTCTTTTTATAAATTTTAAAATTTTAATTTCAAACTAGCATGAGATTTTTTGAGTTTTTTATATGATGCATTCATGTGCTCATAAATTTCTAATAATTGATCATAAGTTAAGTCACATACCTCTTCTTGGTCACTTTGATCAAGATTATTGTCTGCCATTAATCACAAGTTTGTTGTCTCCTCCTCAGGTTCAGTTTCACTTTTGTTGATCAAAAATTCCACTTTCACTTTTGATGATTCTTGTCCTCCCGGAAGGGTCAGTGTCTGAATCGTTCACCTTAAGTGCCACCATTTTCTCCTTCTTCCTTTCACCTACAACAAGATTTCTTTGGTTCACCTCTTACTCGTAAGCAGTGAGTGAACGATTTAAGTTGTCGATCGAATATATATTTAAATCTTTAGATTCAGATATTGCAGTAATTTTTGCATCAAAAGAGGAAGGCAAACATCTTAAAATTTTGTTTAATATTTCATAGTTAGAAAGTTCTCTTCCTAATGTATACAATGAAGTAACAATCTTAGTAAACCTTTTATACATTTCATAAATCAATTCAGATGGTTTCATACAAAAAAGTTCATAATCATGCAAGAGAATATTCAAATAGGATTGCTTGACTTCATTGGTACATTCATCGGTGATACACAATTTATCCCAAATTTCTTTACCAATAGTGCAAGTGCAAACACGCATGTAATCTTTCAATTTCAAAGCACAGAAAAAATAATTCAAATATTTTTCATTTAATTGTGATAAATCCCTATTATCTAGAGTCCATTTAGTAAAAGGAAGTGGAATAATAATGCTATTCAATTTTCTAGTTGGAGGTGTTTAGCCATCCTTAACAAGCATCCACATGCGATAATCAATTGATTATAAAAACGTAAACATGCGGGTCTTCCAAAAATCAAAATGATTATTATCAAACAAAGGTGGTTGGGTAATAGAATATCCATCCGTAGTATTACGATTTCTGTTGTTAGCCACGGATCAAAATTTAAAAAGTTTTCAAACTTAGTTTTTATGAATCCCGCACTTATACCACTTGAAAGTTCATTAGGGATGTTAAGCCTTTAAGAACTAGCCCGAGGCTAACCAAGGGGGGGGGGGGGGCTAGGGGGGGGGGGGGGGTGAATTTGTATTTTTAAAAAAAAATTCTTAAGTAAAGCACAACATTAAAACCAAAATAAATCACCACAAGAGTAGGGGATGCAGAAATTAAATGCGAAAGTGAAACAAAGAAAGATCACACCAGATTTATAGTGGTTCAATCAAACCTTGACCTGCGTCCACTCCTTGGAGGCACCCTTCGAGTATTGCACTAACTAAGTGTCTCTCCTTAGCTCCCACAGCTAAGCGGAGAAGCCTTTACAATAGACTCATTTTCACCAACCACGGTGTAGTAGAGAACTGACTCTTTTTGCTTCCTCCTGTAGTGGGCAGAGAATCTAGACATTTCGCTAAGTAGACCTCCCAAGAACCTCCCAAGGATGAAGGACGAATACTGGTTACCAGCATTCAGAATCCAATCCTATATGTTTATGACTTGGACACCCAGACCTGTAGAGAAAACCTTTGCTCGATTACTCCCCTCTCAAATTTAAATCACCCCACAGTTATCTCCCTTTCTCTCTCTCTCCTTCTCTCTTCTCATCTAATCATACATCTCTCTCTCTCCCTCCCTTCCCAAGTGATCTTCTCTGGTTCAAGAGAAATAAGCACTCCCACAATCGATCTTAGAAGCATGAGAAAATTTCAGGTCCTTTAAATGGAATTTTAAAGAACAGACACACTTATTGTCTCAGGACTTACGATATTTCTCATCACCAGTATGATTAGTACAATTAAGCTAATCAATAGGGGATGATTTGGGACTGAAAAACCCAAATACAGAAGAAAATTGAAATATTATGTCCATCTTTAACAACAAAGTGACATTTAGATACCATTTAAACGCCACCTTAGGAGTGTCTATGTGACTCTTACCTCGTGCTGTTCTTAAATTAATGACAGAAATCGCCCCAAAAATCAGACAGCAGCCACCATTTCTCATAGATCCACTTCATCTCAGCTCAAACCCCAGCTAGTTAACGGTCAAAAGAGCCAATCAAGTTTCAAACCCTCCCCATTGGTCAAATCCTTAAATATTGGCATATGATGACTTCTACCTTGGCTTAACTTTGATTGTGTGTGCGCTTAATTTAAGTCTCTCAATACTCACCTAGACATACTTCTCATAACACTAAGTTAAGCCACTTAGTTTTATACTTAGAACTGACAAGTGGTCCCCTCGATAAGCCTCTTAAAGGCATCCAATAAGGAGATTGGCATTGGTACACATCTCTCACCCCCTATGTCATTTTTGTATTGTAAGACTTTAGGACCACTTGATCCTCCTCATACAGAGCAAGGAATTTTGTTGCGGATCTATGATTTATGATTTTGATTGATAGAAAACATTCCTTATTTCTCTACGATTGCCTTTTGTGCTAATATTCAGGTCCACACAATCAAGCACTGCAATTTGAAGACCAGCTCAGAGATTGGAAATTAACTAAGCGGCTCTTTGTGTCATTTCGTAGATCTTTTTTTCTTTCTTTTGAGACTGGTTGTATTTGGGCGTGGTGGGATCTGTTGGATTTTTAACTTGAAGAAGATTTTCCTATTGTGTTCCCTATAATTATTTCTATTTTTTTGGTCTTTATATCGGCCAGACTCTATGATATTCTATATCGTCTAGGACGCAAATATGTCCAAGAATCAGAAACCCTAATTGTACGGGCATGGCGCTCATTAAGGAGCAAGCCGTCTTGATATCGGCCTAGACAGTACAGTAATCAGGCCTAGGACAGATTGAGCTTAATTCAGAAGAATCAACGCGCTAATATAAGTCAGTCTTTATGGATCTTTGCTCGTCTAGGTAT
>NW_021319048.1:1508027-1512895 GCF_001605985.2 Dendrobium catenatum
AAGAGAGGATTATTGGGTAACTAAAAATTGGATAAAAAGATGATTTTTGAGATTTCAAAAGCTGATTGAGAAAGCTGCTAATAGAGCTCATGTGTGGGAAACACAATTTTAGTTCTCTTGAAAGAAATTTACTTCTTACTTAACTTATCCTTCTTTCGCTTCTTATATTTTATTCAACTCATTATCATACTTCTTATTGGGGGTTTTGAATGAATTGTGGTAAAGTACGGTTAAACTATTTATGGCATAAGAATGATTTGGTATGTTAAGTATTTCTCTATATTGCTTGGGATGTTTGTGTATGCCAAGAAGATAAGGAGGTTGAGGGTGTGCAGTCGGTATAGAAAAAGTTTGGACCTTTGTGGACTAAATTTGTGTTTCTTTTATTTCATAATGCTAACTGCTCATCGTTCAATAGAACTTCTAAATATGGAATAGATGTGTGAGAAGTGCTGAAGATTAGTGTTATTCTTCATCTACATGGATTGAATCCTAATTAAAGGTGAAAATATTTCTTCATTTATTATGAGATTGAAAGTAAATCCAACTAGTGCTAATCAAGATACTATTAAAAGATAGTATGGATTTGTTGAAAAATTATATAAGTTGTTAAACCTGATACAATTATCCTACAGGTGAACTAAAAGGGCAAAGGGGTGGGGGGTGGGGGTTGAAATTATTTTATTTAATAACTCTTGTTAATATTGAAAAAAATCATTTTTTTATTTTATACATGGAAATTCCTTTTACCATGGATAATTCAAGAATTGTGAAAAAAATAAAATAAAAAATAAATGAAACACAAATGATTTTGTAGTGGTTTCAGTACAATACAAGAACCGCATTCACTCTTGAAGACTCTCTCTGTCAGGTATTATACTATTACAATGTGACCTTGATTTTTGGTCCACCATAGCCAAGTGGAGAATCCAATTACAATTTTCCTCTCTTCCATTAATCCTCGGTGCGTCAGAATACCATCATCCTTTCACACCCTCAAAGTGTCATCAGAGTACCGTCATCCTTTAATTCCCTCCAAGTTTTGGTAGAGTATCATCATCTCTTCACACCCTCCAAGTGTCGGCAGAGTAGTGGATCTTCTTCAAAGATCTTCTCTTGAGAAACTAAAAAGAAGAAAGGAAGAGTAGTAACAAAAACATAAAAGAGATTCTTACCTTTGAGTAACATTGTGAACCCTTAATACTCAACTTGGAAGAACTCTATCTCAAACATTCTCCAAAAATAGTCTTTCACTTGCCCTCTAAGAAATCATGAAGAACAATTTTTTTCAAGTTAGCTTCTAAGGACGTTTTATAGGAAAGGCACAAAAAGCCATCCATAAAAAAGAAAATTTCCATTTTTAGCATATACAATTATATAGTACGATCATAAATCATACGTACGAACAGTTCAAAAATTACTTCGTAGGAACCTGTATGAACCATTTTCATACACGATTATCATCCAGTATGAACCATGTTCATATCGTACCAGCAATTAAGAAATTTTTTGAATCATCATGATAGAAAGATACCCTATATCTTGTACTTTATACGTCGTCTGGATGAATAAGTGATCGTACAATAGAAATAATTGAGGAAAAATTTAGTGTTCATTTGGTAGAAAAGAGACCCATTCTTTTCAAACTCTATACTTCTCACTATAAAGGTCACTTCGTATAGCACAATCAGTTCAAAAATGTTTTATGATAGTTGGGATGAAAAGGGACAAGTTCTTTTTGTACTTTGGATGTCATATATACGGAAGTCACTTCATATAGTATGATCAGTTTAATTTTTTTTTTTATGATCATCCGGACAAATAGGGCATATCTATTTCATACTCTAGACGTTGTCTATACAATGGAATTTACATACAGTATGATAAGTACTTTGAAATTTTCTTTCCATGATTAATGTAACTGCTCGTTGGAGGAAATAACTTAATAAATTATCCCGTACGAACTAAAATTGTATAGTACGATTAGTTTTAAAATTTACAAATTTTTAACACTCCACTAGTGTGTGTGTGCACAATTACTTAATTACAATCACGCTCTCTTAGACTAAATAAAAATGTAAAAATATAAAATCCATTTTTAATGAACCCTAATCTAATCTTATTTGAAGTCTTTAAAAGTCTGAAGTATGATTTTCTTGAAATGTTAGTAATATAAAAAATAAAAGCAATATATCTAATATATATTAGGAGAAACAGTAATGAAATTAATAATATTTTGAATCATCAAAACAAACATGATCTGAAAAACATTGTTATGAAAATTAAGTTGCAACAATCTTCCTCTTTTTGATGATAGACAAATAATTATTATTTGAGTTAACATTTAAATCCTAAATTTCTCCTTAGTTCCCCCTAAATGAATGAACATATGAATATAAGGATTCCCAAAAAAATCAAAAGCACTCAAAATTAAAGAAAGACACGAACACAAAAACGAAAATGAAAAACAAAGCAAAAAATGAAAGACTCAAAAACAAAAGATTAAGAAAAATAAAAGACACACACAAATAATAGTGTTACTTCCCCTTTTGACAATAACCAAAAGCGAAGAATAAATTAAAATGAAATATGTCAAACAAAAAATAAAAAGAATAGAATTATTTTTTTTAAATTGCAATAACAATAATAATTTAATAACATAAAAAATGAATAATTCCAAATTTTAAATCAAATAACAACTAAGATAAGAAAAGTTTATCAATATCATGATTCATTCCAGACAAATTAAATAAATATGATTATTAGAAAATTAATGAAATGAAGATTAGTTAACTTCAACTTCAAAATCAAAAATAATTATGGATTAGAATGATTTCAATTAGAGATTAAATGATAATGGAAATAACATAATAAAGAAAAATTTCAATTGGCAACATAGCGCATCTTTTCAAATATTGGTAGCACACTTTGTATATCTTTTTCTATTTGGATTAATTTTTTGCCTCTTTTCACTTTGTGAACCATTGCACAATCTTTTAATTTTTTCATGTTACGGATCTATGGTTTATGATTTTGATGATAGCAAACATTCCTTATTTCACTATGATTGCCTTATGTGCTAACATTTCAGGTCCACACGATCAGACTGCAATCTGGAACCAGCTCAAGATTGGGTAGACTAGATCTACGTCAGTTTGTAATCTTTTTCCTTTCTTGAGTCAGTTGTATTTGGTGTGGCTATAACTTGGTAGAAATTCTCTTGCTCCCTATATATTTTCTATTTTTGATAACATCGTCCGGGACGATATTAATATCGGCCTAGACGATCCGTCCAAAATCAGAAACCCTGATTAGGGCATACTCATTAAGGTAGCGGTCAACATATCGTCCTGGATGATAATTGTATCGGCCAGGATGATAATCTCAATTCAGAAAGAATCAACCATCATAATCAGTTTAGGAATTCTTTGTTTTAGGAAATCGGCCAGGACAATATTATTATCGTCCAGGACGATCTAACTTAATCATGCCTAAATTGATCTAGTATCTTTGGAAAGCATTAATGGTTGATTGATATGATCACATCGTCCAGGACGATTGCATGATCGACCAAGACGATGGCCTGGACGATCTACATCGGACAGCTTGTATTCAGGGCGATGATCAGGACGATCGAAATCGGTTTTAAACTAATCGGCCAGGACGATCGTGAGATCGGCCTGGACGATCTAACCAATTTTCTTCTGATCGTCTCAAATTGTCCCGGGCTAATGAGCTTAATTTGTACTGATCGGCCAGGATGATATGCCTATCGGGCTGGATGATAATGCCGACAACTTGCATTAATAAGCTCGTTTTTAGAGCTTCTATTTAAGCTATGGCAAGGCACTTTGTAAGTGTCTTTGGCAGTCATTGTAGCTTCGTTCTTGTGGGGGAAACTTGAAGAGAGAGCTTGAAAGGGAGAGAGGAAAGGATGGAGTTTGAGAGGGAGAAGATCCTGTGAGGGGGAGGAACTCAAGGGAGTGTGGTGGGGGATCCACAAGGTTGCTCCGGCGAACTCGCACCTTAGTACCATCAGATTTAAGGATTGTCTCGAGGTAAATTCACCAAAGAAGAAGATCTCTTTGGTGTCAAAGGACCTGGCGACTCCGCCGCACCGTGGAAGGTGGAAGTGATTTTATAAGGGCTTCTCCGCCTAGTTGTGGGGGCTAAAGGAGAGTCACGATTTTAGTGCAATACTTGGAGGGTGCCTCCAAGGAGTGGACGTAGGTCAAGGTTTGACCGAAGCACTATAAATCCAAAGTGTTCTTTCTTTTTACTGCTTCCGCGTTTTAATTTCTGCACTTTGATTGTGGTGATTTAGTTTGTGTTTTGGTTTTAAAGTTTTCCAATTCACCTCTCTCTCTTTTAATTAGCTTTGAGATAAAGTTCAAGAGGGCTTAACATCCCTAACGAACTTTCAAGTGGTATCAGAGTGGTTTTCATAAAATAAGTTTTTAAAAGCTTTTGAATTTCGATCTATGGCTACTTTTTCAAATCGTAATATTGCGGAAGGATATTCAATCGTAAGGAGGATTCCCAAACTTGCCTACTGGTGTAGTGGCATCGTGGGAATATTAACATAAAATATGCAGACGTTTTAAGCTACAGTAAAAAATAGATTTAAAGACTTTGCATTTAATTTGAGCATCCATTATTCATGAGCCCTATTTCCATTTGATTAAAAGGAATGATCAGTTTTAATTCCATTAACAATACATACATGGTGATGAAATAAGCCAGTTAAAATCATTATGCTCGCATGCGAAAAATCAATTGATTGCAGGAAAAATAGACATGCGAGTGTTTTCCAAAAGATTCATAATGAGCGGAGCTATTTGTCAAGTAAGTGTAGGTCTAGTGATTGA
>NW_021319048.1:1512995-1521539 GCF_001605985.2 Dendrobium catenatum
GCTTCGTGCATCACGGTTTGTAGAGTATTCAGCCTCTGCTGACTCCTCTCCACGCCTGTGTCATGTGCAAATGTTCACATTGCTTCTTTTGCGCTGGTGTCGGACCATTGCATTCGCACTCATGTTTAGATATATCCTTTTGCTCATAAGCAATGGGGAGTGACAAGGAGGATTGTCAATAAAATAAATTTGGTTTTAAATTCTTTAGAATCTCTATAATTTGGCAGTAATTTTTTACGCATCATAAGCAGTAGAGTAAACAATGAGGAATCTTATTAACCATTTCAGCATTAGTTAATTCCCTACAAGTGATGCAAGAAGTGAGTTGTAGGGCTCAATCCTTTGTGTACATGTCGGAAAAGATTTCCATTAGGTTTTATAGCAAACGAAGATTCATATGACTCATGTAATCAAGACCTTATTCGAGTCTTAATTGTTTAACTTATTTGTCCTTCATAAGTTATACAAAGCTAATCCATATGTTTCCGCTTTTGCAAGTGGTATTAACCGCGAGACTGTAAGATGGATTGCCACAGTAATATCTTAGTAAATAGGTCTAAGAGGGAAACTCATTTAGACATTTGGCTAAACTTGTGCTATGAGTCTTTCCGTTCTTTATCATACTAAATTATCAATCTGGTGATAAAGGCTCTTTCTACATATAACTCCATCAAAACTAATTACTTGGTTTTGTGTAGCACCTTGGACTAGCAACCATGCGATAGACTCAAGTGAACTGTTAGAAAGTAGACATTCGCGTTTTGCAAAAAGAGGACTATAGGTATGGGAAAAATTTTAAATTTGGTGGAAATCGTGGCGCAGGCGATCCTTAAATCTAAGGTCGCCGTATAGAGTACAACACTCAGGTGTATACAGTTTCGGGTTGCCCATAGAGTAAATTTAGGCCATTTACATTTATCAAAAAGTTTAGTTCAAACTTATAATTTTGAAACGAGCTCTGATACCACTTGTTGAAGTTATAATTAGGGTTGTTATGGCTAGAGTGGAATTCGTTCCCAATGTGCTACCAAAGTTAGGGGGGGCTGGAATTGTAGGCTTTTTAAAAATCTTTATAGTCCCCTTTGAAAATTGTGAGTGAGACCTGATTGTCCGATAATTATGAGCGACATTTTTCTTGGTAAAATTTTTGTAGAAAAATTGGTTTTTCAAGGCACTCGCACGCACACGGACTTTTTTAAAACAGGAAATTTAAAGTGCGGAAACTAAAAAGAGGGTAAGTAAATGACATCCAGGTTTATAGTGAGTTGCTCTTTTTGGCTACTATTAAGCCTAGAGAGCCTAATCACTGCTCCAGAGGCACCCGGCTCTGGTTCATTGCACCTGATGCATTCCGACCATAGGCTCGACCATCTTCTCTTTTGGGGCACCCGCTAGGCAAGGGACAGTGATGATATCAAAGAGAGATTCTTTTGAGCAATGATGGGAGGTGGGAAGAGGAACGGTTTATTTTCAACCACTCCCTCGGGGTTGAACAGGCAGGGAACGCGACCGATTCATTCTTACACAATCTCCGACTGATATTATGGGCAGAGGAATCACAGGTGGTCTCGGTGCGTTATTTTCAACACGTAAGAACCCAGTGTTCCTGTGCAAGAGATAGGACAGGATACGGTCTTTCTATCAACACTCTCCTAGTGTGCGCGGCAGAAGGACACCACCGTACGGCGTGTTAGTTACACTTCTCCATATGTGGGTAGTTGTGGTGAAGGATCGGGACATGAGCATAAATCTTTCCGTGCTCTTGTTCTCATCACTCTCCAGATTGAGGGTTAGGTGAGAACTTTTTTTTTCAGGGAGGCAATGTTATTTTCCATTGTTACCAACTAAAAACTCCATGGCCAAGAGTGTAGGGGACAAGAATTCTTGTGGGCTGGGTTCACGCGCAACTCTCCAAAGTGTCCGCAGACTAGGAACTACCCTGGATCTGCCTTGAAGATTTCTCACCGGAATCTAGAAGGAAGAGAAGAAAGAGTGAAGTGTGTTCGCTCCAATTGACACTATACAAGTTAGAGCGATATTATCATTGAATCCAAGTTTTTTTTGTAAATCAGGGGTGTGTTGTTGATGTAACTTCTTGTGCCTTCAATGTTAGTTAAAGTGGAGGAGTTTCCCCATCCCAACATCTCATTCTGTTTTTGGGAATCCCGGTTCGTTTCCGAGAGGATTCCACTGCGCTCATGCAGCGTTTGTGGCTATATACTTGTGCGTCGCATAAAAGGTCAAGTTGACATAGTTGTCGATATGGATCAATTTAGCATAGGTAGAATAAAAATTTGGTTGTGAGTTTGATTTTCTCATTAATGGCAATATGCACAGTCTAATTTGGAACATTTATACAAAAGAAGGTTAACTTCCCGCAAATAAAACCTCTACAATTCGTTTTTTCCGTTAATTTCTTGGTATCATCCGCAAGTGGGATCGTCAGTTCGCCTTACTTCGGGAGGTCGTTCTAAAACGATTTTTTAACTTAAACGATTCGTCATGTACGGGAAAATTTTTTTTATTAAACAATAGGTTTAAGTTGGCACCATCCCCACCCAGCTATAGATTCTTAAAATGGCCATAGCAAACACCTCTAATCCTTTAGCCCCACAAGATAAAGAACATACCATTAGCTTAGAAATATATAGTTTTGCAGGAATTAAACCATTCGCATTTAACCAAAAAAAAAAAAAACATTCAAGCTTTTGTCCTCTCAGATGAAAGAATAGAAAACAATTAGACTACTCGAATGGTGTCTGGAGACAATGTTGATAAGTTGCTTTGAGATTGAGGCGGCGGCTATAATCTGAGCTCCATCATTAGTGGCAGTACTCGTTGTTGCAGGATTAACCAAAGTTTTGAGGTGTGGCCTTGAAGATGCCAGATAGTTTATGAGTAAACTGGCAGGTTTGTGGTTTGATCCTGCTAGTAACAATTGGTGGGGTGGCCCACATCCGTTGGAATAGTTTTATGGAGATTTGGGCTGCTGCTGCTGCTGCTGCAATTTTCTGCACCGAGAGATACCGTTTGGAATATAGTGAAGGATGGGGATCCAGATGAATGGTGGTTTTGGCTGAGATGATCGGTATCTTCGAAAGTTCCATCAGATTTCTTCAATGGTAATGGTGGAATTGGGGTAGTCTGTGGGTTTTTGGCATTGTTGCTGATAACCACATCAAAGAGGCTGGATCTCCGTTTCTTTTTGTTGGGATTACTCTGCCTGAGGAAATATTTCTGGGCGTGGCTGGCTACCTGGGTTGGAGTTCGGGTGATCACAAAGTTTCTTGAGATGCCCCTCCAGTCGCCCCTCCCAAGCTTTTCCAGTCCAGCTAAAAATGTTCGATGCTCTTCTTCAGTCCATGGCACTCCTCGCTTCCTTTCCTGCCCTTCTCTCCTTCTCGATGACGTCGACAACCCACCATCTGATAGAAACCCGTCATCGCCGGCTCCATGATACCCCGATGAGTTCGAGCCGCACGCCCCCAGGTTCATCATGCTCTTGCTCTTCAACAAACCTTTCGTCATCGTCTGTTCCATCGCTGCCCTCTTCAAATCCCTCGTCTCCATCTCTTGCTCCCCCTTCCACCTCTCTCCATCCACGATCCTTACTCCAAAAAGCTTCAATCCCTTCTCCTCCTCCATAGCGCCCTAATCTCCCCTCGCTCGCTCTCGAGAGCGCGCGCTCTCTCTCTTCTTATCGTCCTCTTCCTTCTCGGAGAGAGGAAATAAATCAGAGGAGAGCCAACGATGTTAGTGCTCGCGCTTTCGGATCTGGTTTTATACTGATATCCAAATCCTCAAATGGAAACTGCCAACGATGTTCCGCGAAAGTCCCGAAAGTGCCGTCATACTTAAGGAAAAAGCCTAGTTAAGCCTGAGGTAATAAGGGGAATATGGCCACCTCCCGTAAGAATAACCGCTCAATGAGATTCTTGGCTGTTTGCCTGTTTCGCTAAATGCTGCATGTCCTTGCTGTCTTTCCCAATTTCTAACAATCATCTCATGAAACTAATTATAGGCATTAATCCTAAAGAGCACGACCCTGCCTTGAGTTAACGATAAAACCATAAACTATTTTAAAACAGAAATACTAGGGGTGACTTTGTTTTCGTCACCTCTGTTATGATATTATTAGTCTATCCTAATTATATCTAACTATCTAAGATTTTTTTTTTTTTATCCAAAACATAAATTCATTACTCAATCAACAAAGGTTACAACAGCTACAAAAGGGAAACAAAGTAAAAGAAAACAACAGGAATTATAGGCGAAAAAAGAAAGCTCAGAAGACGGCCGAGGCTCCCAGCGACCCAGTCACCACGCACGGACCGTCCAATAAAAGGTTGCCAGAAGCAAGACGACCAGGCCGCGAGTCCTGACCACATCATTGCTATAGCCCATAAAACCACAAAGCCTCGGCGAACGATGAAAAGAACGAATAGCATGAAAAATCAATGTCGGCAACGGCCTCTCCCCCAAAATTTCCCCCGTTTTTGCTCAATTTTAGTACTAACCATAGAAAAGTCGTTGTCCGGATCCGAATACACTTCATCATCAGTAGATTCCGAGTCGGAATCACCAGTCAACCAGTTTGTTTGGTTCCTAATTTCCAAACCAGAGCAATCACCTTAACAGTTAGCCTTAGCTTGTGAATTAATCAAATTAACCGATACATCAACAATCCTATCCAAAGCCGGAACACCATTCTCACTGATGTTAGGCAAAAGAGACACCGCCTCACCCATCTCCGGTTCCAAAACAATATCAGAGTTAACAACAGCACCCTCCGCTAAAGTATTAAATTTCTCTGAAGTAATAGCTATCAAGGCAGCAGTAGAAACATTAGGAACAAAAGGGGTAGCATTGGGAGAAAGAACACCCCCAACAACCTCAGGTGAATTCCCCCAACATTAATTAACCTATTATCTACCAAAACAGAAATAGGGTCAATTAAGACGTTTGGAACTACATCAACTGGATGGAATTAATCACTGGAGCGGAACAACCAACTTAGCGACTCTAAATTTTAAAGGCATAATAACAGGATTCTGTCCATCAATAACATCAACGCAATCAACCTCCCCCCTCCAAAGCAAAGAGAAGCGTTAAGATCAGTATCACAGGTCTAACAGAACAACAACAATTATTAATAGACATTTAAACTCCACCCCAATCGACTCAGGCTAAATACGAGCATTCTAGAAACCATTCCCCCCCAGTCAGGAGTGAGGAACTTCACAAACCGTTCTGCTTACGCCTTTCACGCGTGCCCATTACATTTGCCACAGAACAAAAAATTAGAAAATCAACAGAAGAAACATCCTGAACACCGTAGCCCAATGGAATCAGAACCAGCCCAAAACTTTAGGGTAGGAATTTCGTGATATCAAGCAACCAACAAACACGAGCTTAGAAGCCCGATAACCCACCGAAGTCGTTCATCAATTTTTTAAAGGTTACCAAGATTCAGCTAATACCATATATAGTCGAGTGCAAAAGAAATGGGGTACGGAAAGCCGAGGAAAAGATAATCAATCGGAATGACATCGGAGACCACCCAATATCCAGAGTTGGATACATGTAAGTTAGCTTCAATAATAAATTTAATATATGTGACGGACAAAACACCTTGGCAGTAATCAAGATCGGTTTGTGAATTAATCAGCGATAGGTGATTGATCTAACAGTCACAGAACCTCACCCTTAAGCTTTAGGTTTGGAAAAAAAAATTCTTATAGCTCAAATGAAGGTCTTTGAAGGAAAAAAACCTACTAAAGAATAATGATAAGGGATAATAACTAGAAATCTCACGTGAAACCCAAAAGACGTACATGATTGATCCGGTGGACGCTGCATACCACCAATAGCAAGAGCGAGTAAGGACGTTGCTGTGATTACAGAGCAGGAGAAATAAACCAGAAGTTATGAGCTGAACGCCTAATCAGGAAAACCGTTGAGATCAAGACCTCTCGAAAACGAACGAGAAATGAAGAACCACCTATAATACAGGGTCCTTAAGTTTAAGAAAAGACATACCGAGAAGACGCAAGAACCAACGGAAACAACGCAAAAGCCCCAGAAAGGAAGAAAAACAGCAGGAAATAAAAAACTTCCTGAACTAAGACGATCCCGGCGTAGATTCCCCCCCCGAAGGCCGGGTATGACGACGGAGGCAAAAAAAACCCCAAAATCGAACCCTAGCACGAGCCGAGAGGCAGCTTTAGTTCTTGAGTTGATAGTGCTTGTACATTATTGTTTATATATAATAAAGTGATAATAGTAATTAAAATATATTTAAAATTAAGAATAATCAGTGAACTCAACTGATAAATTGTATTAAAACAAGGAAATTTTAATTTGAAATATAATAATTAAATATCGAAATCATTACAGATATTTATTCTATATGAGTAAAGCTATATCACTAGTCAGCCCGACTATTGGAATTAATAAGAATTAATAATTGAGTTGGGAGAGGGAGTGATAGATTAATTTTATGAAATATTTAAAACAAGGGTATGAAATTGGTAAGCTTACTAAAAATCCTACAAGAAATCTCAATTAGGATTACTGAAGAGGATGAAACACTGATAGTTCAAAATCATTTCTTAGACTCAAAGTGATGAAAAAAGGGTAAAACATGAAAAATGTAATTATGTAAAAGACGAGTACTTGAAAAAAATTGTATCTACTAAGGCTAAACTCTTGAAATAACCCTAATAATTAAATTTAATAAGAAAAGGAAAGTAAACTAATAAATATGAAGATATACTAACGAACTAGTACATTAACTACAAGTAAAAAATAACATCTAAATGATACATTATTCATATATAAAATAAGAGGTCAAATCCTTACACATAAACTCATAGTCAATAAGCTCAGTTTATGTAATAAAAAAGATTTTTTGTTAGGCAAATTATTTATGAGTATTCAAATTAAAACTATAAATTTTATTATTCTAAATTACATCTAGATAGTGAAGTATTATATTATGTTTTAGTAATTTTAAATTTCAAATGTTTATTTGTGCTAATAAACTAATCAATACATATTACACCATTCCTTGAGGACAAAGAGTTTAATCTTGGGGGAATTTATTAAGTATAAATTTTGTACAATCATATTTTCTATAATAATAGTGAAAATGTGGTGCTTTTGTTGTTATTATGCATAAAAATCTTAAGAAATGGAAAGTATCACAAGTGTTGATTCAGTGGCAAGGCTCCATCAATTCAAGCACCAAATTTTAATCATCCACAATGCCCCAACACCACATTTAGAAATATAGCATTAATTTCCCTAGATATTAAGATCAAGGACCCAGTGAATATAAGGTCAGTACAACAACGCCCAAGATAATGCAAGGAAAAAAATTAGACATTATAACACTTTTCGCTCTGTCGTCAAGTGTTGAAGCACAAAATATTACAATATCATAGCACCATAGAGAACATTAAAGTAAAATAACAATCCACTTTTCTTAATGTAATTGTAGAGTAATCATTGATTTTAAAGGCCATATTGATTTTGTTAAATGCCACAACAATAAAAAAAAGAGATACAACAAATCAGCCTAACACTGCAACAGTGTGAACTTTTTAATGTTGACATTAGTATAATTTTCAATTCCACGAAGCTGATGTGATGAGCATTATAGTGCCTGAGGTTATTTTTATACTTAGTACATGATTTTAATTTATATGTTTGAAGAGTTCAATATATTTTCAATCTTACGCTATAATTTCTTTAGTGCCTCTTAGAGCCAAGTCTAAGGGAGGCTAGGTAAGAGTAAGACACTATCTTTCAACATCATCGCATATCTTGTTATATGTAATCCAAAATTTGGAGAAGAAAGAAATATAGATAATGTATTTTAACTATCTGAGTGAAACTTTACTTCAAAATTTCCCTTATATCTTCTTTTATGCGAGGATTGAGAATTGATTTTCACTTGAGCAGATCTAAAACAAAATATATGGAGTGTAATTTATGTAGTGATAAACATAGAGAGGGGATTGTGACATTGGGATATCAAGTCATTAATAAGAGTGCACATTTTAGATATTTTTTTAGATTGATGGTGAAATAGATGGTTGATATTATAAGCTAAATTCAAGTATGATGGTTTAAGTGGCACATCGGGCTTGTTAGGTGATAAAAATGTCACCCTCAAACTTAATGAAAATTTTTATAAGATGGTGGTGTGACCTACAATGCTTTATGCTGTCAATTGTTTGCCCTTAAAAGAGAAACATAATACTAAGTTAAGTGTTGCAGAGATGAGGATGCACTTGTGGATGAGTGGCTTTTGTTAAGATAGTTGCTATTTGCATGCTTTAAATTTTTTTACAACTTATGAAGTTTTGATGATTCCAAACATTATTGTTCAAATGTGTAGTTATCTCCTAACATTTTTTTTAAGAATTGTATTTGCTCTTGTGTGTACTGACATTTCAGGAAAAAACGAGCTCCAGACTACGAATACTTCAAATTAAATTAAACATGCAATATTTTGTATAATTTGAAGCTTGCACTTTT
>NW_021319048.1:1528474-1566475 GCF_001605985.2 Dendrobium catenatum
AGACTGACTCAACCCTAAACCTACGCAATCTTGAATTAGCTTCGTTTGTTCGTCCGATCTTCGATTCCTGAAAAGTTACAAATAACAAGCAGTCCAAGAGAATCAATAGTGTTTGTCAATCATCAAAACATAAGTCATGAAAATAGATTTGCAACACCCTCCAAACCCTTTGATCATCTCAAGACCATGATATTGACTTGTTAAGCGATAATCCACATCTTTCTAGACTCAATTTAACCCAGAATTGACTTGAGACCAAAATGACCAAAATGCTCTTAAAGGGAGATTTTGGACTTTTTGGTCTAAACTCAACTTGATTTCAGCATCAATATTTGAAATCTTCTACAAATATTTTTGAATGATTTTTGAGACCTTTTGAACCTAGTTATAACTTTGGGGTCAACTTGGTTGATCATGTCAACCCATTTTGACCTAAAGGCCCTTTAATGGTCAAAATGGTCATTTTGTCCAAGATGACCTCATTTTACCTAGGATTTCCTTCCAACATATTCAAAACACTATTCCAAACTTATTGACCCTGATCTTTGCCCTTCGGTCAACCTGATTGACCAAGTCAACCTAGGTTGATCTGAGGACCCATTAAAACCCCTAAATAAGTCTTTTGACCCAAATGGACTTTTTAAACCTTGAGACCACATCCATTAGACTCCAAATGATCAAACAAATCCATTTTACCCAAGTCTAGTCCTAGGGTCAACCTGGTTGACCAAGTCAACCTAGGTTGACCTATTAGCTCTTAAAAGGTTTTAATAGGTTAAATTGACCCATTTGAGCTCTCCAACCTATATCATCCTTCCAAATCTATCCCAAACTAAGACCCAAGTATGGATTGACATTTGGTCATCCCAACCCTACCTTAGTTTACCAAGTCAACCCTCACTTTTGGTCAAACTCTTATGGCATTTACTTCCACTTACTCAAGCTTTGACTTTGACCCTTGACCAAGCCACCCCAAATAATCCTTTACCTCCCCCAAGTGCCACATCACTATCTTTGACCATGTTAACTTGTCAAAACAAGTCAACAAGGCCTTTAAACCTTTCTTTGAATTTTTCAAAACCTCTCGTTGACCCCAAGAGCTATGGCTTTGGCCTTGGAACTATTCCAACTTGCCTCCCATGCCCATTCCATGCCACCTCAGCCCCTTGACCTTTTGACTGGTCAATTTGGTTAACAAAGGGTTCAAAGAGGAGCTCCATGGTCAAACTCACATGTGAGCCTCCTTCCCACTAATCTAGGCAGCTAGGTTAGTCCTAAATGAGAGCTAAAGCTCTCTAATAGGCTCCCTAACCAAGTTCAACCCTTGGTTTAGCTTTAAATGGTAGTGGTCCCCCCCACACACACACCCCAAGTCCACCCAATGGGAGCAAGGACACTCCAGCCTTTGGGGTAGCCTTCCAATGGCTTAGGACACGTGTTGGACATCTAGGGGAGGCCTCTGAATCATCAGAGCCATCCAATCCGATTAGGACCATTTTAATAGGGTAAAACACTATTTTTGAGAGGGATTCAAACTATCACACTCTCTCACTCCCTTCAGTCTTCTAGATAGAACTCCCTATTCATTTCAACTCTCTAGGCCTTCCCCTACCTTCCCACTACCAAACCCAAGTGGTTGCACATTACCGGTGGTGAGTTTCATGATGAATCAACCACCTAGTCCGTCCCAGCCTTGTAGCAGTTGATCCAGGCATTTTCCGACGTGGATTCCTGCTAGAGATCTATATGTGGACAGTCTATAACCTCAACCGTTTAAAGATATCAAAGATTCAATGGTATAATCTCTAAAAAAACTTTAGATCTTGTTCATAATATATAGGTATATTTAGCTTTGCATCCAGTACATTTTAGACCAAATGAGTGTGCCCCCATTATTTATGTTCATATGCTTGAGTCAAGTTCAAAATTTTATGCATTTTTGTTCATCCGATTGAGATAACGAGCAAAAAAATGATTTCTAGGGCATCTTCATAACCTAGTCAAGGTGTATGAAATTTCAGCCATTGATCTTATGATTAACGACTGAGATATCCTCACACTACTCCTCATTCTAGCCGTGTAACCCGTGATTAGATAAAATCTCTATTTGATTTTATTCGGACCGTCCATCCTAAACGATGGAGATGAAATTCCATCATTCGATCTCGTTTGATCAAGATCAAACTGCATGATTTAATCCCAACTGTCAGATCAAAATTTTGGCGATCCTACGATTGCGAGACCCTGCTGACTCAGATAAATGACGGCGTTGTTGTGGCACTGCATCTGGTAGTGATTGCCAATGCTTGTCAAAACACAATCATTGGCCATTAATGTCCGGCCATTAATGCGGTTTCGAACCCGCAGACGAGATCGTGCCACGTCGCTGCCTCGTCACTATAGAACGAATCCGACGCTCCAGAGGCCGCCGCGTGTCCTCTATTAGGCCGACATCATTAACTCCTTTATTGATTTATTTAAATTGATTTTAAATTGATTTTAAAGCCTTTTTTTTAGTACAACAAATTATAATAAATTAAACACTTAATTAAAAATATCAAAATATATTTTAATACTTTCATAATTATTAATGCTTTATTTAGAATACTTTTTATTAATTATCAAAAAGAGGACGTCCCTTAAACCCATGGACCTTTTAAGTTAAACCTCTAATTTTCTTTATTATTTTAAGATCATACTATTTGAAATATACACCCTTAAATATAGGCCTTATAAACCTAATGAAATATTTTAAAATTTATTTAGAAATTATATGTACATATACATCAATATTAAGAGGTCCCATGAAATCTTAAACATGATTTAGGCTACTTGAATAGGAACAATGGGGGAAGATTAGTAAACAAATGTAATTTTTTCAATAACTTAGCACTTATTGTAATCTTATATATTGTTCCTTTTTCTTTATTTTAGTTCTTGCATGTGTAGGATTACACACACCACTTAGTTTAGACTCCCAGATTTAAGGACATGGGTGTTATATTTGTGTAATTGCATATGTGATGTGTAAGTGCTAGTGACTTTGATTCAATTCCATACAACTTAGTGACATCCTTAAGGACAAAAATTAAGGACTTGTGTAGAAGACTTAGAAATTTGTGATAATTAGGATGCATGTTCCGTTGAATTAATACTTTGACCAATAAACTTAGTGACATCACTCCTCTATAGAAATTATTTTACTGATTTTTGGAGATAATTAGGCTTCCTGATCATTCTATTTAGGATTGATCCCTTAATTGACCCTTTAGCCTTAATAAAATTCTAATAAATCAAGATTAATTCTTAAAATTACATAAAATACCTCTGACCCTAATAAATTCCTAAATCTGTAGAGGTTTGAATCCCTTTAGTTTAACATTAAAATCCACTTTAATTTAATTTTAATCAAAATAAAAATTTAATCAATTTTAATTAATTAAAAATTGTTAAATATCAAAATAATTCTTTAAACACTTGCTGATCTATCCATAGATCAGTTCGGATCTTTGGAGTTGATTTCATGGTGTTTTAGACCTTTTTGGATTCAAATTATTAAAAGGCCTCTCTAATTAAGACAATTAAGAAAATCAATAAATACCCTAATTTTGAAAATTCATAACTAATCATAGAAAATTCCAAATCAATCAAACTAAAAGGATAATGACTCATAATAAAATCTAGTATTTTCTAAACATATCAGACCCCCAAAGTCTAGTTAAAGTCAAAAAGTCAATATTTTGGTCAACCTTAGGTCAAAATCGGGTCAAAAGTTCTAAAAAATCATAACTTTTCATAGAAAACTCCAAATTGAGTGTGCTACATGTCTAACAACTCATAATAAGGTCTAATATTTATTAAGAATCTAAAACCTTCAAATTTCCCTCTAATTCTAAAAATTAACTTTTGACCCCTTAGTTAACATATTCAGATAATTCCTAAAACCCATTAATTCTTACAAATTTTAGAATTTTTTAACTTGATTAATAAAATTTTCAACCAACCTTTTAAAATCAATGATTAAATATTTTTAATATTAATCCATTCATTTAATTCTAACTAATCTAACATAACTTAATCAACTCTGATTACTACTATGTAGCTCAGGCCTACGAGGCTATTAGCTTAGCCCCAAGGAAGGTGAAATAACCTTTCACGGCCTTAGTGTGAAATAAAGGTAGTAATTATTTAACCCTTAAAATATATTTAAATAAAATTTTTAATATATCTATATTTTAACTCTAACTTAAATCTCCCTTAAAGCCATAACAAATCCAAATTTTAGAAAACTTTAATTAACTACCCAGCTTAGGATCTACCCCAGCCACATGACCTTTTACACACACTTTAGATAGTTTGCTAGGACAACCAACTCTAGAACTAGGTTAGGCTGGTGTTTACTTTTCTGCTATGTGCCGAATGTTTCATGGTTTTACAACATGTTATGGATGAAATTGCCTTATTGTGTATGTTTACTTTTACTGCACCCTGTGTATGATTAATATGTTTGGCGACTAGATTACCCTTAGGATAGGAGTGATTTGGATGTTCACATAATTTTTTATAGGTGATCACGCTTATGCAGGCTGATAAAAAGGTGGGCTAAATTAATAAAATTAAATTATAAATATGCTTGCATAGGTGTTTCAGCTACTAAGCCCCTAAATAATAAAAAGAGCATGGACAGTGTGTTTATTTATTTTTTCTACACATTCATATATAATTGCTTGGGAATATTTTTGATTCATTAACTACTTAGGATAACCCTACAGGAGAGTCTAGAATTCTTTTTTATATAAAATATAATTTGTGCTAGAGTTAAGTGTTAATAAAGTGGAGTTTTGAGTTATAATACTTAGATCCAAAGGTTAGATTCCAAAGAGAAAAGGACACCCATTAGGGAAATAGTCATTTTCTATTTAGAGATCCAATTTGGATCACTGCCTCCCTACCCAAAGAGGAGAGAGTAGCCTTCCCCTCAAAGGAAGTTCCATCCATTTGGGTAGCCTACTATGAAGAATCCAAGGGGCCCAAAGAAAAGGAGCCCGAAGGGGAACAAGATTGAAGATTTGAAGACTAAAAGCATCCCACTCAATATCACTTGCATCTCTACTAGGTTTAGAATCTGGGTTATTATCAGTGGTGCTCAGCCACTTTACTTTCTGCAAGACCCTGGTTTGTAATAAGTAAGGAAATTTTCCTATGGATATTTAGTAATTAATTCATTTATATTTTATGTGTTGAGATGATTACGTATAGAATTACCTGCTATTTCTAGTTTTTTGGTGTTTGTGTGCTTCTTTTGCTTTCACCTGGATTTAAGAGACTCGTGAGGGTGTGAAAGTTTTATACTCATAATTATAAAGTTTAAACTTTATTGAGTCTAAATAAAATACAAAGATAACGAATCTAGGGAATTAGCTGGGGATCGATCCTGGGGTCGCATGTATATTTCTGCACTTCTTCTTTCCTTGCTTTAGAGCCTTCCCTACCTGCAGGTATAGTCCAGATAGTCTGACCTATGAGGATGAGGTACCGGACCTAGAGAAGCATAGTCTTATAAAAAATTATTCTCTAATATTGTTTTTAAGATTTCATGAATATTTGATTTAAAGTTATCAATTAGCATGCATTGCATTAGAAATAAATTTAAAAGAGTCAAATTTTTAATCACATTAGTCCTTAGCAATTTGTGCCCAGCATAAGTCATAAGGGTCAATTAGGGAAATCTCTAGATGTCGGCCCCAGCTCTCTAAAACCATTAATAAAATGTCAGTACCACTCTTTCATAAAAGACCAGATTTATATATTTTAAATCTATTAGGTGGTTAGTTGGCTCCCCAATCCACGTAGGGGTATGTCCAGATCTTGCACTGCATTAGTTAGGTTCGGATGACTGTGGTCCAGTGTCTAAAATTAAATTTAGGATCCGGGGTAGATCTTTGATTATAAGACCCCAATCTCCGGGAATATAATCCCAAATTTTTAATAAAATGTTCAATTTTAACTAAATTTCATTCCAATCCTCAAAAATATAAAACCCAACACTTAGATTAAGTTGGGACACTTTCAGATGGTTCCGGAATCTCAAAGTGTCTCATATTTTTCTTCCCTTGATTCCGATAATAACTGTCCAATTTTGATCCATTCCCTTTTGAGTTTCCTAAATTCACCACTTTTTGATATCACTCCAAGAAAATCTAACAAAATTTTGTCGCTATTTTAATCGAGAATTTTCGTAGGGGACTCTGTCTCCCTATGATATAATTAACTATGAGGGCTTGCGCTCATAGGAGATTTAGAACCACACAATCACTTGATTTTAAAAATTGATTTTCCAAAATTTTCATTGGATTCCATTGGGAAAGTTCAAAAGATGATCGTTATTATCACATTCAAAGAATTATCATTTAATAGTATTTTCTCCCTTTGGGGAGATATATCTTTCTTTGATAAGGCTTTGGATGTAAACTTAACTTGACTATTATAGTTGGATATTTAGTTGAACCTCATTTTGACCCTTCCGGGCCATATGAAGTTATCTTTGAATTTGGCAACAATACTCAAGATGGAATTTATAATTCTAAATCTGAATATCGTTATAAAATTTTATTTTCACCTTTCAAGGTGATATACTTTTTTTAACGAGACAATTCAATTTTAGAATTAGAATTTAATATTAAGTCCCAAAGAAAACCAAACTTTTTAAATTTTGTTTTGAAAATTCTAGCAACAACATTATAAGGTAGGTAATGATGTATAAGATTGGGGTCATGCAGATTATATCGCCAGCTTTCAGTATGATTGAAGTTCGAAGAATGTGTTAGATAATTCTGGCATTTGGCTTAGGGATTAAAAAGGTGGTTGGTGTTAAAGAAGGCTACATTCCTATGGACTAGATTTGCGGCACTCTAGTCAAATTCATTTGTGAGAAAAGAATGAGCTCTAGGACCTTCAGTAGACAGCCCAATGTATTGGGCGATGTATTTCTTAGTGATTTCAACATGTTGTTGGAGGACAAAGGAGGTGAAGGTTAGGTTTTTGACATTTATAGTTAGTTTAGATAAGAATTCAAATAAAAATTTAGAATTATATGGGAAGGCTAGGGTATGGAGGAATTAAAAAGTGGTGGCGCGAATAAGCTCATTACCTCAAAATTTAAGGCAGCTTGATTCAACATTTAGGTTGGGGTAATTTTGCATGCCTTGTATTTGTGGTAGGTTTCTTCATCTTTGGCGATCCAGAATTGGTCATTGGGACTGCGAGAGGAAGACGAGCATCCAAGGATGAGACGATCATGCTTGCTGGAGCTAGCCATTTACTAAAAATGGGTGTGCATGAGTCAGGTGGCTAAGGAGTGAGTGAAATGATCTTAGACTCAGCCAATTTATAGATTTTTTGAATTATCATACAGTATGATTGAGGATCGTATATTACGATGTGCTATAATGTCATTTGGATGAACGTTTGGGAAAAGGTTATCGAATTATATAGTATGATACGTATTATATTGTATGATATAAAGGAATTATGATCATCCTGAGGGTCATCGATATGACTTTTTATGAAAAGAGTTGCACAAGATGAACAGGTGTTCGTATAGTATGAATGACAATAATATTATATCGACCCACTTTCGGTCATCCACATCCATTTTGCTGACATGGATCATACAGTTCAAAGAATATAAATTGTACAGTACAAAGTGCAATTTTATCATACTGAATGGTTTTAATTCATCCCAATTGGTTTGCTTATGAGGATCGTATAGTACGAACTGGAGATATCATACAATATGATGTGCAATTATATAGTACCAAATAGTTTGAATACATAGCCACTTGTATCGTATGGTGCGATGTGACTCATACAGTATGATATACAGAGACAAAATTGAGGTTGGATCATGATTTATGTAGTTTTGATATATCATGTAGTACTAACATGGATCATAAAGTTTGTTGGGAAAAAAATATGTCAATTTTTTTAGTTTTGTGTGGTGAGTTTGTGTTGATTAGGAAACACCTTAGACAAAAAAAAAATATTATTTTTTTTATTTTTCTGTTTTCATTATTTTTTTTTATTATGCATTAATGTCTATGACACCAAGTCTTGTCCTCAAAGTGCTAAAGGTGTCATAGGCTAGTTGTTTTGTGAAAATGTCTGCCAATTGATCCCCTGTAGTTATGTGATGATATTATATGTCTCCTTTAGCTACATGATCTCTTATGAAGTGATGTCTAATGTCTATGTGTTTTTTCTAGAGTGTTGAATTAGATTTTAGAAATGTATATTGCACTCGTGTTGTTGTTTATGATTGGGATGGTTCCTACGGGTAATCCAAGATAAAGAAGTGTTTATTTCAACCATAGTACTTATGAAACATAACTTCCTACTACACTATATTCTACCTCAGCCGTAGAGAGGGCTACTGATATTTGCTTCCTACAAAACCAAGAAACAAAAGATTGTTATATGAATTGGTAGGTGCTAGAGGTAATTTTTCTATGTACTCTACATCCTACAAAATTAGAATCTTAGTACCCTAAGATTTTAAAAGAAGTGTTGTGCCTAGGATACCAAATTCCTAAGTTTCGGATGCCTAGTAGATATCTAAGAATTCTCTTTACCGCAGCTAAGTGAGACTCTTTAGGATCAACTTGAAAATGGGTAAAGAGGAATAAACTAAATATTATGTCCATCCTACTGGCAGTTAAGTAGAGGAGAGATTTGATCATTCCTATATATATATTTTTTGGTCCACTTATTTTTCATTCAGATCTTTGTCTAGTTGAATCATAGAGCTCATTGGGATATTCATGGGTTTTACACTATCCATCTCATTTTTTTTATAATATCCTTAATGTATTTCATTTGGATAAGAAATGTTCTAGTTTATATCTATTTTACCATAAAGCCAAGAAATTATTTAAGCTCTCCCATCAAGCTCATTTTGAACTCATTACTTATTATTTTTGAGAATTCATCACATAAATTTTCATCTGATGATCCAAATAGAATGTCATCCACATAAATATGAATAATGTGAATTTCATCTTTAACCTTTTGTAAAAAGAGTGTAGTATCCATACTATCCTTTACAAATCCTCTATTTAGTAAGAATATGCTAAGTCTTTTGTACGAGGCTCTAAGTGCTTCACTTAATCCATACAGTGCCTTTTTTAATTTGAATACATGGTTTGGAAATTATGAACTTTAAAATTAAAGGGGTTGCTCAATGTAAATATCCTCTTTGATTATCCCATCCAGAAAAGCACTCTTTACATCCATTTGATATAGTTTAAAGCTTTTGATGCAAGCAAAGGCTAAGAGAACCCTTATGGCTTCTAGTCTAGCTACTAGGGAAAATGTTTCTTCAAATTATATGTCTTTTATCTTGTTATATCCCTTAGCTACTACTCTGACCTTATTTCTTACTATGGTTCGTAAGTCATTCACCTTATTTTTAAAGACCCATTTTTTTCCAACTATACTCTGCTCTTTAGGTCTCTTGAATAGTTTCCAAACATCATTCTAGGTGAATTGGTTCAATTCTTCTTGCATTGTTAGGATCCAAAATTCTTCTTCTAAAGCATAATCTATATTTGTGGGTTATATCATAAAGATTAATGCAGAGTGACTAACCTCCTTCCTAAGTCCAAGCCTAGTTCTCACACCTTTTAATACTGTCGTTGCCAGGTCTCAAGTCCTGGATGAGAAAAGTGGAGGGTTGCGTTAGGTAGTCGACAGCTAGCGTAAAACTTGTCGAACAATAATGACATGAATCCTTTAAGAAATTGTGTTAATGCTAGGGCGTCCCCTGGAAGCGACGCGCTGTATGGCCTGAATACAGTGACAAGTGTGCAAGGGCCGCTGCACCGACGCCCGGGTGCAGTGTTAAATAGGCAAGGGTTCCCACATCAAGGACGAATGTGGGCAAAGAAGCTAGTCCATGAAACTAAAATTAGGATAGGAACTTGGAATATAGGTTCTCTTACAGGAAAATTGATGGAATTAATAGATATTATGATTCATAGGAAGTTAAATATTTTGTGCATTCAGGAAACTAAATGGGTTGGAGAGAAGGCTAAGGAAATTGATAGTTTAGGATTTAAACTTTGGTATTCGGGTATGAGTCGTACTAGAAATGGTGTAGGTGTTATTATAGATAAGAGTTTAAAGGATAATGTTATAAAAATTAATAGGATTGGAGATAAAATTATAGCTTTAAAGATTATTGTTGATGATAAGATTGTTAATATTATAAGTGAGATAGGATACGTAATGAGCATATGCGTGAAAAGGTTGGAGTAGCTCCAGTAGAAGATAAGATTAGAGAAAGTCGCCTTAGATGGTTTTGGTCACATAAAACGACGGCCTTTCGATGACCCGGTTAGGAGAGTAGAGGTATTAGATTTGACTTATGTGAAGAAAGGTAGGGGTAGACCTAAATAGACTTGGTTAGAAAATATTAGGAATGACCTTTCTTTATTAGGTTTAAATGAGAATTTGACTTTTAATAGAACACAATGGAGAAAAAGGATTCATGTAGCCGACCCCACGTAGTGGGATAAAGGCTTGATGTTGTTGTTGTTGTTGTTGATGACCAGAAGAATATCTCCATTCTCTAGGCATGTCTTCCTAAGGTTCTACACTTTCTCTTATGGTCATAATTTCTACTCCCTGAATTGCCTCTACTTCATCTTCTTCAATTTTAGATTCAGAGGGCTTATCTGATTCATCAAACACTACATGGGTGGAATCATCTACTAATAGGGTTCCTTTATTAAAGATTCTTTAGGCCTTAACTATAGATGAATAACCTAAGAAGACACCCTCATCAGACTTGGGATCAAATTTTCCTAAAGGAAGTTTGCCATTAGTTAAGATAAAGCATTTGCAACCAAAGACATCTAAGTGTGAAAGATTTAATATCTAATCCTTAAGGACTTCATAAGGAGTTTTATTCAGATTCAATCTAATGTTCACTATATTTAAGACATAACATGACATATTTATAGTTTCTACCAATAAATATTTAGGTAGAGTGTACTAAGCTGACATCGCCCAAGCAGATTCTACCAAGTTTCTATTGTAAATCTAAATTTTGATGATAGAAAATATTTTTTATACATATGCTTCTCTATGACTACCTTACCTACTAACATTTCAGGTCCAGAAGATCGAGTGCAACTCATGCCAGCTCTGATTTAGTATACTAAGTCTGAGTCAGTTTTGTAATCTTTTACATTTTCTAGAGTCAATTATAAACAATTTTGTTAATGATGCTAAGTAACCTTGCACACATACACTTGGGGAAAAGTTTTTGACTATTTTTAGAATTTTTTATTTTTGGTCACAACATCCAGGATGATCCATAAATTGGCCTAGATGATCAGTTAAATACAGAAACCCTAATTTGGGCATCCTGGTTATGATAGTCATCCCCGATGATATTCATATTGGCCGAGACAATAGGCTAAAATTAGAAATAATCAACCGCTAGATCTATTTAGGTATCATTAATTTGTAATCATCATCTAGGACATCGCCCTTAATGATGTCCTTTCATTATGCCTAAATTTATATTGTAATTAAGGAAAGTAATTATGGTTTGATTGCTCGATCATATTAGCTTAGATGATCTCAAGATCGACCAAGATTATCAGATCAAAACCTTAGTTGTTCCTAGATGATAAACCATTGGCCGGGTTCCATTCAGGGCGATGCTTTGGAGGATTTGTGCTGAATTGAACTAATTATCTGAGATGATCGTGAGATCGCCCTAGATGATCAAGTCTTTTTTACGTCATCTAAACACCCATTCAAGGTAATATTCTACATGATATTCTTTAATTTATAATAATCGTATAGGATGATATATTATCATTCGGGATGAATTGAATAAAAGCCTTCTCATCATCCCAAATCTTTCGAGCTAATTGAGTAAAATTTGCAATGATCATCTTGGATGTTATTTACATTGTCCTGGATGATAAAGTTGGTTTATTGCAATTAAGAGCTATTCTAAAGCTCCTCTATATAAGACCTCTTGTTCTACCCAAGCGAGTATCTTTTGCTACTATCTTGACCTAAGAGAGCCTAGAGGAGAGAGAGAGAAAGGGATACAGAGAGAGGATCTTATGAGGGGGAGTTTATGAGGGGTTTCATAAAGGTTGCTCTAAATAAGGATCGAAGTCATCTTCTTCGATCATCGTCCCTTATTCTCAGAGGTTTGAGTGAGCTGGTTCATAAGGGCTTAATATCCCTAATGAACTTTCAAGTGGTATCAGAAGCGGGATTCATAAAATTGAGTTTTTGAAAACTTTTGAATTTCAAACCATGGCTAACTCCGGTAATCGTAATACTCCGGAAGGGTTTTCTATTACCCGGCATCCTTTGTTTGATAATATTTCTTTAGATTTTTAGAAAACTTACATGTCAACATTTTTATAATCGATTGACCATCGTATGTGGATGCTTGCAGAAGATGGTTTTACACCTCCGATTGGTAAACTTAATCGCATTACTATTTCACTTCATTTTACTAAATGGGCTCATTATGATAGGGATTTAGCACAACTTAATATGAAATGTTTAAACTATTTTTTCTATGCTTTAAAATTTTAAGATTACATGTGGGTTTCAACTTGTGCTACTGATAAAGAAAATTGGGATAAATTATGTATACCTTATTAAGGAACCAAAGAAGTTAAACAATCAAGGATGAATATTTTATTGCATGACTACGAACTTTTTCATATAAAACCTAATGAATCAATTTCTAACATGTATACTATATTTACTCAAATTGTCACCCCAATACATGCTTTTGGAAGAGAACTCACAAATTATGAAGAGGTTAAAATTTTTTTGAGATGTTTGCCTTCTTCCTTTGAAATTGTTGCAATTTTGAATCTAAGGATTTGAATACCGATTCGATTGATAACTTACTTGGATCACTCATTCCTTACGAGCAAGGGGTGAATTAAAGAAACCTTTATGTAGGTGAGAAAAAGAAGGAGAAAACTATGACGCTAAAGGCCAAAGACACGGACACTAACTCTTCCTTGTTCGAATTTGATGGTGTTTCCTTAATCATGAGGCAATTCAAAAGCTTTCTAAGGAAGAAGCATAAGAACCATTCGATGTGGAATAAAGGTAAGGGTAGTACAAAATTTTAAAATTCTAATGATATGATCTGCTTTGAATGTAGAAAGCTGGGACATGTATAAGCTGATTGTCCTACACTTAAAGCTCACTCAAGAAAGGAGAAGAATGAGGAGAAACTAAAGTTCAAAAAATACAATAAGAGGTTCCAAAAGATGTTCTGGGCGGATTTAGCATTGGAATCCTCTGAGACTAAAGCTGAAGAGGAGATTACAAACTTATGCTTGATGATGGGCGATCATCTTGGTCAGTCTGACCAAGAAGAGGTTTGCTCTCATAAAAGGCCTCATGAGAGCATGTTGTACCTGGATAGCGGATGCTCATGACACATGACTAGAGAAGCTAATCAATTCATTTCACTGGAAGCTAGGGCCTGAGGCAAGGTTACTCTTGGAGATAACACCACCAAGAAAGTGGTGGGCATAGGTATAATAAAAAACTCCAAGAATCTTTTAATTGAAAACATTTTGTTGGTAGATGGACTAAAACATAGATTGCTCAGTATTAATCAGCTTTGCGATAAAGGCTTCATCTTAAAATATTTGGAAAATACTTGCATTATAAGCTTAAATAACAACGTTGTTTTGCAAGGGAAGCAGATCAATAATGTTTACGTGCTTGACTTAAATAATATTGAATGTGCTGCTTTATTTTTCTTAAAAACTATTGCTGATGATTTATGATTGTGGCATAGGAGCTTATATCATGCCAGTATGAAAACTCTTAGGAGAGTGACCCAAAAAGACCTAATTAGAGGTATCCCCAAGCTTAAATTCTCTAAAGACCACCTTTGTGATGTCTTTCAACTAGGGAAGCAAGTATAATCCCTTTTTCATTCCAATAATGACATTAGCACCTCTAGATCTTTAAAAGTCCTTCACATGGATTTGTTTAAACCCATTTGCACTACCAGCTTAGGGAGAAAAGTCTATGGATTTGCGATTGTCGATGACTACTCAATGTTTACATAGAATACATTTCAGTCACATAAGAATGAGTCTTTTGATGAGTTTAGATCCTTCTTCACTTGGATTCAGAAAAATCTAGGTTATGAGATTTTGACCATCTATAGTAACTATGGGGGAGAGTTTGAAAATGTGATTTGGAGACTTTTGTGAGGACAAAGGGATTAGTCATAACTTCTCAGTTCTTAGGACCCCTCAGCAGAACGGGGTAGCTGAAAGAAAGAACCAGACCTTAGTTGAAGCTGCTAAGGCCATGCTTGCTGAGTATTCACTTCTAAAATACATTTGAGATGATCGGTAAACATAGCTTGTTATGTGTTGAATAGGGTGAATGTTAGATCATAACTTAATAAGACACCCTATGAGATTCTTAAGTCTAGGACACCCAACCTTTCCCACCTCCACATCTTTGGCTGTAAGGTTTTTATTCTTAATAATGGGAAGTCACACTTAGGAAAATTTGACCCAAAATCTGGTGGACTATTCTTAGAATATTCAAGTGTAGGTAAATCCTTTAGCTTGTTTAATAAGCGAACTTCGTGGTGGAGGAGACTACTCATGTTATGTTTGATGAATATGATCCTAAGAAGTCTTGAGTTGAAGATGAAGTTAGAGAGATTACCACAGGTGTTAAAAATTTTGAGAAGAGTGTAGAACCCCAAAATAGTGAAGGAGTAGGTGGAATTATCCAAGTAGTAGAAAATCTAAATTTAGAGGAAATGGTTGAACCTACACACACCTTGCATAATGATTGGAAATATTCTTTGAGTCATACTAAAGAATTGATCATAGGAGACCCTTCTGAAGCTGTTAGGACTAGGCTTGGACTTAGGAAGGAAGTGAATGACTCTGCCTTTATCTCAATGACTGAACCCACCAATATCAATCAAGCCCTTTCTAATGAGTTTTGGATCTTAACAATGCAAAAGGAATTAATCTAATTTATTAGGAATAATATTTGGGAGCTTATAGAAAGACGAAATGGACAAAGTGTAGTTCCAACCAAATGGATCTTTAAGAATAAAATGAATGATTCTGGTGTGGTGGTTAGGAATAAAATAGGATTGGTGGCTAATGGGTACAACCAAATAAAAGGGATTTATTTTGAGGAGGCCTTTACTCCTGTAGCTAAATTGGAAGCCATTAGAGTGCTACTAGCCTTTGCCTATTATAAAGGATTTAGGTTTTTCCAAATGGATGTTAAGAGTGCCTTTTTAAATGAGGTAATAAAAGAGGATGTGTTTGTAGATCAACTCCCAGGTTTTGAGAGCTCCCAATTTCTAAATCATGTTTTTAAAATAAAAAAGGCCTTATATGGATTAAAGCAGGCACCCAGAGCTTGGTATGAGAGGCTTAGCACATTCTTACAAGATAGGGAGTTTATTAAGGGGAGAGTAGATACCACCCTTTTTTTTAGGAAAGTAGTAGATGAATTACTCATTGTTCAAATCTATGTCGATGATATACTTTTTGGATCTTCTAATAAAAGGCTATGTTATGATTTTTTTAAAATAATAAGTAGGGAATTTGTGATGAGTATGATGGGAGAGTTGTCCTACTTTTTGAGTTTTAGCATAAGACAACTAGATGATGGAAGTTTTCTAAATCAATCAAAGTACATAAATGACATAATGAAGAAATATGAAATGGATAAAGCTAAGCCAATTAATACTCCCATGACCTCCAATGTTTAGTTGGATAAGGACCCAAATGAAAAATCAGTTGATCAAAAGAAGTATAGAGGGAAGATTGGATCTGACTACCAGCCAACCTGATATAATATTTAATGTTTATCTCTGTGCTAGATTTGAAGGTGATCCTAAATAATCGCACATGACTGCAGTTAAGAGAATTCTTAGATACCTCTTAGGGACCAAAAACTTAGGAATTTGGTATCCTAGGCACAACACTTCTATTGAGATTATTGGATATTCTGATTCTGATTTTACATGATATAAGATAGTTAGAAACAACACTTCTGGGACTTACCAATTCATATGATAATCTTTAGTCTTCTAGTCCAATAGAAAGCAAAACTCTATTACACTTTCCACTGCTGAAGCTGAGTACATTATTTTTGGGAGTTATACAGCCTAAGTCCTCTGTTTGAAGAAGCAAGTTCTAGATTTAGGATTACCTGTAGGCATAATTTCATTCCTTTGTGACAATAATAGAGTTATCTACATTTTAAAAATAATATTCAACATTCAAGGACCAACCACTTTGACATAATGCATCACCTTATTAGAGTCCATGTGACCAAAGGAGGCATTAGGTTATGCCATGTGGCAACTGAGAATAAACTAGCTAGCATCTTTATTAAACCACTAGACTTTGACACTTTCAGCACTTTAGATTAAGGGGGAGTTTGTGAGGGGTTTCACAAAGGTTGCTCCAAGAAAGGATCCAAGTCATCTTCTCTATTTATTATCCCTTATTCTTCTTGGAGGTTCGAGAGAGGTCCAGTTTAGAAATCGATCAAGGTTCTCTTCCTGCTTCAAGAGGAAGCGGAAGGAGTTGGGTTCTCTGCCTCACTAGTGTCAGTGGAAAAGAGGTTTTGTAAAAGCACCTCCGACTTACTGTTGGAGCAAAAAGAGAGACACTGTGTTTAGTGCAATACTCGGAGGGCACCGCGGGGGAGTGGACGTAGGTCAAGTTGACCGAACCACTATAAATTTATGTATTCTTTATTTCAGCTTTTTCCACATTAAATTTTTGCACTTTAAATTTCTTTGTGGTGAATTTTGGTTTGGTTTGAGTTTGTGTTTTTTAAAATATCAATTCAACCCCCCCCCCCCCCCCCCCCCCCCTCCCCCCCCCCCCCCCCCCCTCTCTCGGTTAGCTTGAGCTAGTTCATAAGAGCTTAAAATCCCTAATGAACTTTTAGTTTCTATTCTTTCTTTATTCTATTCCATTTTGCTGAGGAGCTCTAAGGGCTAAGAAATTATGCTTTATTCCTATCTCTTGATAGAATGATTCAAGTTTTTTATTTTAAAACTCTCCACCATGATCACTATGGATTGTTGATATTTCACATCCTAATTTTTTTAGAATCCAATTGGAGAAAATCTTAAATTCCTCAAACAACTCATTCTTGTGTGCTAGGAATCTTACCCAAGTGAATTTAGTGAAGTCATCTATAGTTACAAATCCATAATTCTTCCCACCTAGGCATATTATGCTAATGGGTCCAAATAAGTCCATATGATTGAAATCTAGTGGACTAAATGTTTTCTCTTTCTTGATTGAATGAAATGATGATTTTATTTATTTTCCTAGTTGGAAGGCATCGCATAGATGTTCCTTAATGAAGTCTAACTTAGGAATGCCTCTAACTAAGTATTTATGTGTGATATTTTTAAGTATTTTCATACTAGCATGGCATAGTTTCCTCTGCCATAGCCACGAGTCATCTATTATTATTTTTATGCAAAGTGAATTTGAATTTTCAATATAATCAAGATCTAACTTGTAAACATTATTCATTCATTTTCCTTCTAAAATAAGTTTGTCATTTAAACTAATTAGGCATTTATTAGAAATAAATTTTATGTCAAAACCTTTTCACATAATTGACTAATGCTTAATAAGTTATGCTTTAAAACATCAACTAAAAAAATATTCTCAATTAAAAAATTCTTAGCATTTCCAATAATACCTTAGCCCACTACATTCCTGATGGTGTTATCTCCCATCGTTACTTTGCCTTTGATCCTAGTTTTTAGTATAATGAACTTCTTCATGTCTCTAGTAATATGTCACGAGCAGCAACTGTCCAGGTATCACATGCTTTCACAAGATCTTTTGTTAGAGAATCCCTATAATGTCATTCAAGGGTTAGATTTTGGAACCCAAGTGAGTTTGGGTTCCTCCTTATGCTTGCATGAATGACATGTATACATGCTATGCTGCGATGAATGCAATTTAGGTCCTCAAACTAAGTATATCCTATATTGAATGGTGTAAGTGCAGGCTATGTAACCTATTATGCCACAAGAGAAGCACCTAACACTGGGAAATGGGTTCATTAACCTATGCGGGTAGTAATGCCTCTTCCTAGGTTTAAATGATTCATACTATTATAATGGATTGCAAAATTCTTCAAGTGAAGGTGGTTTTTAATTTTCATTCAAAGCCTTTATCTTGACTTATAAAAATTTGTTTGCATGTTTAAGATTTGCATTTTAAAAATTTAAACAATATTCATTGCTATCTATCTCCCATGTAAGTTCCTCTAATCTCTTATACTTATTTTCTAATTCAATGTTTTCAAGGATTCATGAGCATTAATTAGTTTAATATGTTTCTTATTTAATGCATCAAACTCATCAAACAAGGATATGTGATCTCTATCTAAATTAGAATTTTCTTTAACTAAGTTAGCATACTCAGTTTGTAAAGCTCTAAACTCAATATTAAGACTAGCATGCCTTTTCTTTAACTTTCTATATGAGTCATGGTTTTTCTCAAAAATTAGCAACAAATCTTCTTATGAAAGTTGACATACCTTGTCTTGATTCAATTGATCAAGATTATCGTTAGCCATTAGACACAAGCTTCTTCTTCTAATGATTCTGAGATAGAGTCGACCCAAAAAACATTTTGTGTATTCATTTTCCCTTTCTTATATTTTGCTTTCTCCTCACCTTTTTCCTTAGTTGGTTAACTCCTTAAGTTGGCGCAATCAGCTCGGAGGTGACCTGGTTTCCTGTACTCAAAATAAATCATGTTAGATAAAACTTTAGTGGTTCTTGAGCTTTTTCCTTTGTTCAAGTTATTATGATGACAACTTTGTTTTCTTTTCAAAAAATTGTTGAACTGTCGGGTCATCAAGGTTATGACATCTTCTTCCTCCATTGTAGAACTTTCACTGTCTGAGTTGTTTTCTTTCAATGACACTGTCTACTACTCCTTTTCTTCTAAATCTTTTTTCCTTTGACTCACTCTTTTCTCGTACACAATGAGTGACCCAAGCAAATTGTCAATGGAATAAATGTTTAAATCTTTGGATTCGGTAATTTTAATAATTTTAACCTCATAAGAACTCGACAAGCATCTAAGAATCTTAATAACTTTTTTAGAATTATAAATTTCTCTACCTAATGCATGCAAGGATGTGTCACAATTTGGTTGAACCTAGTGTACATATTAGATATAGTTTTGCTAGGTTTCATACAAAAAAGTTCATAATCATACAATAGAATGTTAAGTCTATATTGTTTAACCTCACTAGTTCCTTCGTACGTGATGCACAATCTATTCCAAATCTCTTTACCAGTAGCACATGTAGATAATCTCATGTAGTCCTCAGATTTTAAAGCATAAAAGAAACATTTTAAGCAAATCACATTTTATTATGCCAAATCCCTATCCTCATTACTCGATTCACTAAAAGGTACTTGAGATTTCATGCCATTCATAAGTCTAAACGGTGCAATATAACCTTCTTGAACCAAGATCCACATACGATAGTCCATAGACTGTAAAAAATTTGACATTCTAATTTTCTAGAAGTCAAATGGAATAATGTCAAATAGAGGTGGCCAAGTTATAGAATAACCCTCTGCAGTATTATAATTACCAAAATGAGTCATGATAAATTTTTTTAGGTTTTCTATAACATTCCCCCCCACGCGGGAATTTCACTGCAAAACAGTAATTCTCCTATTTCCCCCATAGGAAGGTGGAGAAGCCTCCCACATGATCTTCTCGGGGCACAGGAGGAGCAACGTATAACAAGCTAGGAGCAGCCATTTGATCTCACTTACACTCCTTCCTCATAAAGCCCACCTTCTCCTTCCTCTCAGAAACCCTAAAATCTTTTTAAGAGCTCTCTCTCAAGGAATCGACCTCCAATCACGTTCCTTTCCCAAAGATTAATTTCAAAATATAGAAATTTAGATATTTAAATCAGGCTCCAAGAACCTTAAAATTTTTCAATTTAGCCATTATGATCGTTTAGTGCTATCAAATGACATTTAGTACGATTAGTAAAAAAAAGCCTTCATCCTGGTACAAAGGATTACGAATAGGTAATATTTCTGAATAATAACATAAAGTATGATATAACATCAACCATTATAATGAACAAAATCATTGGGTTTATATAGGATAATTATTGGGATGACAAAAACTCATATATGTACATTATATGATACGAACCACTTCATACAGTATGATTAGTTCAAAATTAAGGGATGGTCTGGTATGATGTCTGGGATGATAAAAAATAGCCTCGATATATCATATATTATGAACCATGTCATACAATATGATAACCAATATGAAATTAATCTTTAATTTATTGATAAATTATAGGGGTTAATTTAATTAAGTATTCAAAATATCATACAGTACAATACGATCGTATAGTATGATTAGTTCAAATTTTTTGTATTAAGAACTTACTTAAATTAATTTGTTGGCTAAGGTTTTGAATTAAAAACACATCGTATAGTATGATATGAATCATACAGTACGACTTATTTACATATAGCTGTTGAGCTAGATCATATCGTATAGTATGATTTAAACTCGTATAGTATGATCGATAGAGAAGAAAATTTCTTCATTTTTAAAATCCTCTCCCCCTATATGTGTGCATGGTTGCTCAGTCTTGTATATAATTTGTGTCCATACTCAAGAAAAGAAAAATAATAATAAATAAAAAATTATAATGTTATAAACTCTAACCCCTACTCTACCCAGTCTTGAGTCTTCTTGTTGTCCTGAGTAACTTGTTTTCTCTCTGAACTTTTAGTACTCACAGAAAAGAGAAAAAATCAATAATATTCAATGAATAATAAATCAATTGACATTATTTATCCTCATCAAAATCTCATACTAGTAGTCATGGAGTGCAACACTCTACTTAATACATGTAGGGATGCCACTATCTAAATGAACCTACTGTATATTTTAAATATTATATTGTTAGGTTTCATGCAAAATAGTTTATAGTCATTAAGTATAATATTTAACCAAGACTTTTTTACTTTACAGGTTCACTTATATGTGATGCACACCCTGGCTCTGGCAATTCCAAGTGTGATTACAGTTTGCTCTTTTCATCTTTGTGGTTTCTACTATAGCTTATAGATCTTGTATTAGCTTTCAATTTCGTGGTCCTTATTCATTTCTATTTTGAGGATTGTTGGCCTTAGTTCGTTCTCTTCTCCTGATGGAGGCAGGTCCGTCCTCTATGATAAATGTTGCTTAGGGCGTTCCACCTTCGACGCCGATTACTCCCTTGAAAGGGTTGTTGATAATGGTGATTCTGGTAGTAGGTCTTATTCTTTTCATGATGTTTTGGCTGGATCAACCTCTTTGAAGGAACAAACTTTTCTTTAACTAATTTTATGGCAAAAGATTATACTACAATTTTAATGTCTAATGATTATATTCTTAAGATTGTTAGCTCTTTTAGTTTACGTTTGTGTGTAAGTTTTTGGTTTGTCGGCCAAACATTGATGCGATATGAAGGTTTTTGGGAATTTGAAGTTATCTAGTAATTTCTCTATTGGTTTGCTTCATGAAAGGCATGTTTCTATTCAGTTATCTAATGATCTTGATTATAGTAGGGTTTTCGCTATGAGTACTTATTACATTCTCAACTCCCAAACTAGAATTACTTAAATGGACTCCATTTTTTCATTTCAAAGAGGAGTCATTTATTATTCCTGTATTGATTTAATTTCCTAATTTACATTTGCATTTCTTTAACTCTCATGTTCTACAGGATTTATTATCCATCTTTGTTAGACCGCTTAAAATGGACCAAGTCACCGCATCTTGTTCTAGGCCTTCAATGGGTAGGATTCTAGTGGAGTTTGATATCACTAAGAAGCATCCTAAAGATGTATGTCTTTGTTCTAAAAATGCTAGGTATTTACAAAAAGTTAAGTTTAAAAAGGTTCCAAATTTTTGTTTACATTGTAAAATTCATGGGCATTTGATTAATGATTGCTTTTTTTCTCACACACAACTCAAGAAGAACAAAACGACCTTTAAATATGTGGTTGAACCAAACAATGGTGAGCCGATTATGCATGCAAGTCTATATCTTTCTAAGGATAATGAATAAACCCTTCATTTAGAAGAATCAAAAGCTTATGGAGATTACATAGAGATTGATCCGTTAGATATTTCTATGAGTCAAGGTTTGTTGGATAACGCTAATAAAAATAGTGAAAAGAATATGAATAGTGACAATGAAGAGGAACATGTTATAGTGGATGTAGGTGAGAATGATGTTCAGAAAAAAATTGAGGATGGTCTACATACTAATGGTTTGTTAGTTAACCAAGGAATGTAGGATAACAATAGGGAGTCTCTTTTTCATGAAAATGAAATAATTGAATGTGATGTTAATCAAGTCTCTAAGGAGAAATGTTAAAGTGAATGCGAGCTAAACTGTAAAAAATCAGTTAAATGATGAGGATAAGAATGAGGAAAGGGAGGAAAGGGAAGTTGGGTCTCTTGAAATCTCCACTCTTAAGGATGGTCTAAAGGATTCAACTACCAACTCTTGTTCATCTCCTAATGGAAAGTCTAATATTTTTTAGGAAGGTAATAGTATTTTTCCCAAAAGAAGGGTAAGAACAAAAAAAAGCAATCTGAGCATTACCCCTAGGGTCACTAGAGCTTCTAATAAATCTATTAATGTTTAAAGCTCTTGTGTGGAATATAAGGGGTGTGGGTGGTTCTCTATATAAGGACAGAGTTAAGAATCTTTTTAGGATTTATGATATTTACCTTCTTATTTTATTTAAGCCTTTGATTGCTGCTAATAATTTGGATTCTATTCACATTAAATTGGGCTTTGATTTTTCTGTTGTAAACAATACTAATAAAATTTAGATTTTATGGAAATGCTTTATTACTTTAGATGTTATTTATATTTTCCTCAATTGATTCATACTAATATTACTTTCAATCAATTTTCTTGCTATACTTCTTTTATTTATGCCTCTTATCCTAGAATAGGTAGAAAAGTTCTTTGGGATCCACTTTCTAATATTTTCTTATCTGTCAATGCCCCTTGGTTTTTTGGTGGGGATTTTAATTGTATTACTAATATTGTTGAAAGAGTTGGAGGTAAAGCTCTTAATTTTGATTCTATTGAGGATTTTAATGATATGATTTTAAATAGTAGTATGCATGACATTGGTTTTTCTGGAAATTGTTTTACTTGGAATAAGGGTTCTACATGGAAAAAATTAGAACGCATCCTTTTTAATAACTATTGGATTCGATCTTTCTCTAATACTCACAATGAGCAATTAACCTATACTTTATCAGATCACTCCCCTTTATTATTAAGCATTAATAGGACAAGTAGTAATACTTTTTAACCATTTAGTTTCAAAATAATGTGGCTTCTTGATGATAATTTCTTACATACTGTGCAAAGTAATTGGGATGCTCCTCTTTTCCCTTCTGATAATGTTTATGGTATGACTAAATTTTGTTGTAGACTTAAAGACTTAAGAAAAATCATTTATGGTGGAATAAATGCATTTTCAAGAACATATTTTCTAGTATCTTTCATGCTAAAAAGGATGTGGATGATGCTAATATGGCTTATCAGCAAAAATCCTCCTTTGAAAATTTGTCCATTTTGAATGTAGACAAGACTATTTTGTTCAAGCTTCAGGAAAAAGAAGAAGCTTATTGGAGAAAAAAGGTCTCCTCTAAATTTCTTATGGAGGGTGACAACAATACTACTTATTTTCATAGTATTGCTAATTATAATATAGTTAGTAGGCATATTCATAAGATCACTTCCACTAATGGTAATGTTATTAACAATCCTGATTTGATTACTGCCTCGAGTATTGAGTTTTTTTTTTATGAGAATGCAAGATGCAATAAAATTAAGGCAAAGGAAAGTCAAACAGTAAAACAGCCCTATCCCAATCCATCGCATTCCTTCTTCAATAAGAAGAAAAAGGAATGGGGGATATCCACATTATTAAGTTCTTCCCAAAGAAAACTCTTTTTGCATGCCAAATTAGCACAGAAATCAGCTAATTTGTTACAAATCCTATTGGTAAAAGAAAGATGAACATGATTAAAGTCTTAGATGAATGCAAGATCCTCTTCAATTCTTCCATTGATTTTCCAACTCTTCAAAGCTAATTGAAGAACATTGATGATGTTGTAGTTGTCTCCTTCTATAATCACTCCTTCAGCTTCATACATCCATTCTCTCATTATATTCTTCAAGTAATAAACAACCCACAACTCCAATTGAGCTATGTCCCAATGCAAATATTGAGCTCCAAAAGCTAATAGAAATCTGCCTTTTCCATCTCTTATCACACCGCCAATTCCTGCTAAATAATTGATTTTGAGTGAAGCATCAATGTTTATCTTTATCTATCCAGGTGGAGGGGGACACCAAGTTGAAGACAGCAGAAGCTGATTAGTATCCCAGTTTTTGGGATTTAAATTGATAAAGTTGGTTACTGTAGAGAGCGAAACTGTATTAGCAGCAATTTGGAAATCATTTTCTTCAATATTCCCATGCACCAACTTGCATCTACTTTTCCAAGTTAAAAAAACAACTGTGCAGTACATATTAGCCATAAGCGGATACTTAAGAGAGAGTCTTTTCAAGACATCCAAATAAGAGTTAAAATCAGCAAACAAAGGAATATTGAATCCCCATTTGTTTAATAAGATAACAGTCCTCTGTAATTTTAAGCATTTCCCGACAATATGGCTATTGTCTTCATCATCTAAACAACCTCTCGGGCAACTAGGAATATTAAAAAGTTTCCTTTTTAATAGAAAAGCATTTGAGGGGATAGCATAGTTGTATAGTCTCAACAAGAACAATTCTATTCTCGGTCTCAATTTAAGTAATTTCATCCAATTCCAATGACAATCTTCAGGATTATTGTCATTAACTGCTTCTAGATAGAGTGCAGAAATTGATTTACCAGCTGCATAGGATTTCAGTTCAATTAGATCACCATTCTCATCTGGTTTTATAGGGATCTGCATAATATCTTTAACCAATTCTATTCCAAAATAATTTTGAAGCAAGGATACATTCCAGGCGCCATCTTGAATGAAGAAGCTGAGCATATGATTCACCGGTACCAGATTATGGACAAATGTAGGCCATTTAGAAATACATTTGTCTAAAATCCAAGTATCTTGCATCCAATTGATAGAACACCCATTGGAAACTTTCTATCTCACAATATTTTTCAGGTAAGCTGCTCCATTGGTAATAATTTTCCATGTAGGAGAACAACCAATTGTTATTTGATTAGACCAAATATCAATGCCATACTTGCGTTTGATTATCATATGAGTAAGGAATTAGGCTTTAAGAAAAACTCCAAAGCAAACCTTGCTCGAAGAGATCTAATTCTGGAAACTAAAGAGAATAGACCACGTCCACCTTCCTTCTTTGGTTTACATAAAAGCTCCCACGACACATAATGTAACCCAGCTCTCCCATTGCTTTTATTCCAAAGAAAGCTTCTACACATTTTGTCAAATTCCTTGAGAATAGATAATGGAACTAATGAAATTGAAGATAAAAATAATGGAAGGGAAAGAAAAGCAGATTTTACAAGAACCAACTTCCCTTCCAATGAGATAAAATTCTTCCCCCAAGTATTCAATTTATTAGAAGCAATCTCCATCAGATTTTGAAAGTCTGTTGTTATCTTCCTTCTTAAGGTAATCTTAACACCCAGATAACAAAATTCTTCCACAACTTTAAACTAAAGAATTGAAGAGATTTTATTCTTCTTCCTCCTGTTAGTGTATTTCCCAAAAATAATCATGGATTTGGAAGGATTTACACATTGTCCAGTCCAATTACAGAAATTGGTGACAATTTTCTTCAAGTTCTTCACCTCACTAACAATGGCTTCCGAGAAAATTAAAATGTCGTCGGCGTAGAGTAAATGAGAAACTCTAGGAGCATTTGGGGTAATAGAATTACCCAAACCATATTTATGAATGCTAAGAGCATCAGAAAGAATTTGAGAGCATAAGATAAACAAGTAAGGAGATAAGGGACAGCCTTTTCTTAACCCACGTTTGCCAATGATCCAATAAGTTTTTATCCCATTAATCAAAATGCAATATTTAGGATCTAATACACATTGCATTATTAATTCAAAGAATTTACTAGGAAAGTTAAAGTGCACAAGAACTTGCCTTAAAGCTTTCCACCCCATACTATCAAAAGCTTGTTCCATGTCAATTTTGATGGCCAAAAGACCACTTTTTGCTTTAGAGTGCCTGAATTTATTAAAAACTTCTTGCGCCAAAAGAAAGTGCTCAGATAATGAACGACTTTTGATGAAAGCAGATTGATCAGAAGAAATGAATTTATGAATCACCAAATCTAATCTATTCAACAACATTTTGGCAATTAATTTTTAAGAAGTGAAACAAAGTCTAATAGTATGGAAATTAGAGGGAATCAAGGGACTTCTGATTGTAGGAATCAACACAATCAAAGTCTCTTTCGAAGACTGATGCAAAATTCCAGAAGAAAAAAACTGGTTAACGGCACTCCAAATGTCTTCATGAATAATCTTCCAAAAGCATTTAAGAAAGGAGAAAGTGATACCATCTACCCCGGGTGAAATGTTATTTCCTGAAGATTCAACCACAGCAGGTAGCTCCTCCCTCGTGAATTCAGCATTCAACCTCCATTGATCGTCTTCTAAAATGACGGCCCAAGGCCTTGACCAATTCACCAAAGAACAGTCTCTGTGCCGCCATTTGAAATTAAAAAAATCAGAGAATACATTTTGAATTTCAGCCAAGTCTTCAGTAATTACCCCAGAACAAGTTTTTATATGATTAATCCAATTAGTATTCCTCCTTGCATTAGCAAAAGCATGAAAAAAAGAGGAGTTAGATTCGCCCTCCTCCATCCATTTTGCTTTGGCTCTTTGCTTTCACCAAGTGTTAAGCCGGGAAAGAGTAGTGTTGAGCTCATTAACCTTGAACCTGAGAATTTGCAGATTCTCAAAAGAGATCGAACCATCTTCTTCTTCCATTTATAATTCCATAATTTCTGCCTTCAAAGCATCCCTTAACAAGTTAAGGTTCTTAAATTTATCTCTACTCTAAAAAAATAATGCTTTCAAGGTTCTCTTGAATTTTAAATTCAAAGAAGTGGCTGGATCACTACCACTTCTACATTTCCAATATTTTTCCACCACTGCTTTAGCTCCATTATAAGATGCCCCAACATCTTCAAACAGAATGCTCCTAATAATGCCTTCAACTGTTTTGTAAATCTCAAAGAGAATTGGACAATGATCCGAGGCTATACGAGCCAAATGTTTCACCCGGGCTATGTGAATACAAAACAAAGCCTTAGAATTAATAAGACATCTGTCCAATTTTTCAAGAATCTGAGCTCCACCCGTTTTATTGTTACACCAAGTGAATTTTGGACCATAAGATTCAACTTCATGTAGATCATTATTAATCATGAAATTCTTCAAGTCTTTAGCACCTTAAGGCAAAAAGAATTTCTTACCACCTCTTTTTTCTTCATGAGACAAAGGGCAGTTGAAATCTCCACCTATTATCATTGGCAAATCACCTGAACAATGCTTCTCTAAGCTATCCCAAACAGCCTTTCTTTCTATAGCATTAGTGCTCCCATAAACTGCAGCTACCACCCAACTACCTTTGTTAAGAACATTCAATCTCACAATAATAACTTGGTATAAGTCTTCAATAACAGAGAATACAGCCAAATCTTTCCTCCATAGCATCATCAAACCACCAGAGAGCCCGTTGGATGGGACCACGTAAGAGTCCCAATTACTTCCCAAAAAATTCAACATCTGTGTGTTATCCATGGAACTGATTTTAGTTTCAAGCAATCCCATTCGCAATACATTATTATCTTTAATAATCTCCTTTAGATATGGAGTAGCCTCCACTTTCTTGGCTCCTCTACAATTTCAAAAAACCAGTGAAGTCATTGTTTAAAGATGGGGGAAGGTCCCCCAGTCTTCTTAGCTATTCCTCCTTCCATTTTCCTTTTCCTTGGGATGATGTTACTAGATCCATGAGACTTCAGTTCTTTAAGAAGTTTCACCTTTTTCCTAGAGGAGAAGCTTTCCTGTACAACAGTATTCAAAGTTGAATTTGAATTTAAAGATCCATGTTTTAAAGCAGAATCCTTAATAGCTTCATAAACTAAGATATCTGTGTTGCAGCCAATGATCTCACCTTCTTCTGTACCATCTTCTTCAAGTCTCTTCACATTTTGTCCAATATTCTCCACAGATTTCAAATTATCTATGCCAGATAGTACATCAAATTTATTAAGAACCAAGATTATTGGTTCATTAATAAAAATTTTTGCCTCTATTTCTTTATGAGATTTAGAAGGTTGTACAACTTCTTTATCTCTTTCTACATACAATGCTTTTGGATTGGTATTTGACAATTCTGAATTTAGCTTCAAATTATTAGTTTTTGAATTCACAATCTCCGTTGAATTGCCATAACCAGTTTTAGGAATAAAAAATTTCTTCATAGAAACAAAGGATTTTTTAAGCGGATTATTCTTTGCTGCTGCATCAATTCTTTGTTTTCTCTTACCATAATTAACTTGAATCCAAGGCCCATAACCAATCTCCATTTCAAGAAGATTATTGCTAACAGGGATTGCTGCTTTAATCTGAATAGAATTTTCCACCACCACTACACCTGAATCTAATTGAATAGCCTTTTTAGATACATTAGTTTTTCCACAAGAGTGGCCTATCTTACCACATTCAAAGCAGATTTTTGAGACTCCCACGTATTCAATTCTTTGAAAGAATTTGCCCGACAGACCTTCAACCCAAACACCAGTCGGAAGTTTCATGTCTAATGGAACCCGGACACATATTTTTGAAAATTCTCTTCTACTCCATTGAAACATACTGCCATCAAGGAGATAATGCTTACCAACTAGAGATGCAATTCTGCAAATATTAACTTTGTCCCCGCAAAGAAGAGGTAGATTGGGTAACCTTATCTAAAGAGGAGCTGAAATACCTTTTAAGGAAGTAGGATAGAAAGAAGTAGTCCACTTGTCTAAACCCACAACTTGACCTTTGACAAACCAAGGTCCACCAAATAGGATTTTTTCCAGCACAGTTGCATCTTCAAAGGAGCATAGAACCCAGCCAAGGCCTAATCCAGTGATGTGAAATTGCCCAAAATGGCTCCATTGTCTTCTCAGTTCCAAACATATCGATTGAAAAGATATAATATCTTCAAATACCTTCACCACTATTGCTCTTTCAAACCTATTGATATTCTCAATTTCTTTTTCAGTATGGAGTTTAATCATCGTTCTATCATCAGATAGAAAAGATCCTAGTTCCAGACTATCCACATTGATATTCTGCTTTTTAGCCCAGGAAGAATGAACAATAACATTGTCCTTCTTCATGACATTTTGATTTAGCTCATGAGTCTCCCAATTGATCTTTACGGAGTTGTCAGTCAAATCTTTTGCAGCAAACCTTCATCCATCTTTCCTTCAAGATTGCTATTAACTCCTGTCAATGGGGATCCAAAATTCATTTTTACGAACTGGAGAGGAAGGCAGCGAAATAGAGTTAAAACACTTGTTGGAATAGAGTTTCAATCCAGTTGAAGTAGAAGCATCCAGTTTTAAATCATCCATAAAATCACTTTTAAAATACTTGAATTTTAATTCTTTTGGTCTGACAAATCCATCTCCCATATCAATCTCTTTCCATTTACCAGGAACAGCGATAGGGATCAACTTCTTAACTAATCCTCCTTCATTGATCACCAAAGATTTTTCTTTGAACCCCTTGATCTTGTTATTAAACATCTCCAGAGATCTAGATCCGCCATTGAAGACATCGGAAGATGGCTTCGATGAAACTGACAGCACCTTTTTGTACCCACGCTTCAGTAGAAGGAAGACTCTTTCCCTTCATATGGGCCTACAGTAGCCAATATTGCTGCCATCGGCGAATAAATTCATCGGAGCTGTGACCGGAAGATGTCGTCTTAAAAACTGCGAAGATTCAGTAGTCAACAAAATTCTAAAGAACTAACAGAATTTCATTGAAATCCCAGACGTTCTCTCACTAGAATTCTCTTACTATAATATGGAAGGCAAACTAAGAGAATCCAAAATTATTCAACCGTAATTTTATCCCGAATTTTAATACTAATTTTTCGTTTATTCCTTTTATTTTCTTTAAGGAGGGTAATTTGATGTTGACTAACATTCCTTATGAAGATGAAATTTCAAAAACTTTGAAAGACATGAATTCTAATTCAATTGCTGGTCTTGATAGTTTCACAAATTAAATTTTCAGATTACTTGAGATATCATTAAGAAGGATCTTGTTAATGTTATGGTGGATTTTTTTAGGGGTAATCCAATTTTTTAAATTTTTTACTACTACTTCTAAAGCTTTGATTCCTAAATCTAATAATATTAATTATTGGAATGATTTCCATCTTATTAGCTCATGTACTTTTTTCAATAAACTATTTGCCAAAATTGTGATAGGGAGGCTTGCTTTAATTTTTTCTAATATTATTTCCTCAGAACAATATGGTTTTGTGAAAGGTAAATCTATATTTTACAACATTTTACTTGCTCAACAGTCAGTTCATGATTTGTATGCTCAAGTTGCTGGTGGTAATAAAATTTTCAAAGTTGACATCACTACAGCTTAAGATAACCTTAATTGGGAATTAATTTATGCCATTTTAATGTGTTTTAGTTTTAATTTACAATTCACTAATCTTATTAAAAATAGTATTGAGTTTTGTTATTTCTCTATTAATTTTAATGGTAAATCCCATAGCTTTCTCAAATCCTCTCATGGTTTAAGACAAGGAGATCCTCTATCTCCTGCTCTCTTTATTATTGTAGTGGAATTCTTATCTTGTGGTATTAACAATCTTCTTAGGATGCACCCTACTCTGCAATATAGAATGAATGGTTATCTTTCCATTACCCATTTGAGCTTTGCATATGATTTCATTGTTTTCTCTAATGGCTCTATTAAAATGTTGTATATTCTTTTCAAATTTGTTAACTCCTTTCAGCATGCTATTGGTTTAATCTTTAGCTTCTCTAACAGTTGTTTTATTCCTGCTAATTCTATTTCTCCTAGCCATATTAATAGTATTGAAAGAAAATTTGTTTTGAAAAAAAGGCTTCTTCCATTAAAGTATTTTGGTATGTCTCTCTACAAGGGTAAGAAACGTTCTCATTTATTTGATGATATTTTCTCAACTATCCATATGAAACTTTCTTCTTTTTCTTTCAATTTTCTTTAATATGGACTTAGGGTTGTTCTTATTAAACATGTTTTCTATTTTATTCCTATATATTTGCTTCATACTTCATGTCTGACTTTAAATGTTTACAGTAAAATGGAGACTTTATTTAATAAATTTCTCTGGTATTCTAAGGATGTTAATCACTCTATTATTTGGGGCTTTAGGAGAAATTGCTTGGGGACAATGGATGAGGGAAAATTAGGTTTCAAAACCTTTACTAATATGAAAAGGACCTATAATTATAAATCAAGGTTTTCTTTTAGAGCTAAAAAGAAATGATTGGCCAAGTTTATGGTTTTTAAGTATTGTGGTGGTAAGCACCCTTTGATTTAAGGTTTTAAAAAAAGTGACTCCTTCAACTGGAAAAATTATATAACATTAAGTAAAAAAATAAGTATAGTTTGTTAAACCAACGCAATTGTCCCATGGCTAACCAAGAGGGTGTGAATTAGTTATTTTAAAAATTTTCTTGGAAATTTAAGAAAATCATTTTATAATTTATACAAAGTAAAATTTTCAACCAGAAAAATTAAAATATTGAATAATAAAAAATGCAAAAAATAAAGTAAACATAATGATTTATAGTGGTTCTGTCCAACAAGACTTACGTCCACTCCCTAAAGACTCCCTCTTCAGATATTACACAATTACTAAAGTTACTCTTCTTTTGCCCCCACAGCAAGGCGGAGAAGCCTTTATAATTTTCCTCTCTTCCACTAATCCCTAGTGCGGTAGATTACCATCGTCTTTTCACACCTTCTAAGTTTTGGCAGAGTACCATCATAATTCCACATTCACCAAGTGTCGGTAGAGTACCATCATCTCTTCACACACTCCAAGTGTCAGCAGAGTTCTAGACCTTCTTTGAAGAAATTCTCTCGAGCAACAAGAAAGAAGAATGGGAGAGAAGTAACAAAAACACAAGAGATTCTTACTTTTAAGTAACCTTATGAATCCTTCAAAATACACTTGCATGAAATATCCCTCAAACTCTCGCCCAAAACATGCTTTCACTTGCTCTGTAATAAATCACGAAGAATAGATTCATCCAAGTTAGTTTCTAAGAACTTTTGTTTATGAAAGTCGTGAAAAACCATCCAGAAATTTGAAAATTGTAATTTTGAACATATATAATCATACAGTATGATTGCTAATTGTATGTATGAATAGTTTAAAAACTTATTTGTACAAGCCTGTACGACCATTTTGTACACAATAATCATCCAGTTTGAACAGTTAAATTTTTTTTCTAAATCATAGGGACAAAAAATAGCCCTTATTTTGTACTCTTGACATCGTCTATACGAACAAGGGATCATATATTATGAATAATTCAGGTAAAGTTTGGTGTTCATCAGGATGAAAAGGGACCTATTCTTTTTGTACTTTGGACTTCGTTTGTATGAAGGTCACTTCATACAGTATGATCAGTTCAGAAAATTTTCATGTTCGTCAGGATGAACAAGGGAAAATCTATTTCGTACTCTAGACATCATCTGTACGAAGGACTCTTCATACAGTACAATCAGCACTTAGAAAATTTTATTCCCATGATTTTTTTAACTGTACGTTGGAGAAAATAACTTAACAAATTGTCCTGTACGAATTCAAATTGTATAATATAACTAGTTTAAAATTTTTCAAAATTTCAACACTCCCCTTGTCTGTGTGCAAGGTTACTTAATTACAATCACACTATCTGAGACTCAATAAAAATGAAAAAATATAGATTCCAATTACAATGAACCATAATCTAATTTTATTTGAAGTCTTCAATAGTCCGGAGTATGATTTCACTGAAATGTTAGTAAACACAAACAACAAAAGTAATATGTCCAATATATGTTAGCATAAACATTAATAAAAACAAAAATATTTGGAGTCATAAAAAACACACATGATATGAAAAACATAATTATGAAAACTAAGTTGAAACATTAAGTGGGAAGCTGAAAAATTTATTCAATGGGGTTTGGGAGCTAAGAATATTTCTTTTGGCAAGATAAATGGTTGGGCAATTTTTCTATTGATAATCTTTTATATACTCACTCTACCTCTGCTTGTAAAGTAAAAAAATTATATATGCTTAGAGATATTAAGTATTGGCTTTCTCTCATTACATACAATATTTCTAGTATCATAAGGGAGGAGAATGCTTTTTCCAATTCCTTGGCTAAAATGGGTTATAACTTAACTGGTTTTATTGAATACTATGGGCATACTCGCACTAATGAGATTAAAGGCTTGGCTATATTTGATCGTTTGGGTCTCCCTTACATTTACATTCAATAGTTGTGTTCGCTTTTGGTTCTTCTCTCCCTTTCTTCAAATTTTTTATGGAATATAGTTTTTATGGTGTTCTTTTGGTTCTCTTCTTGGTTCTTGGATTGTTATTTTTTGTGACGCTTGCTCATATTATTTGGGCCTCTGCTGTTTGGACTGTTTCCTATTCTCTTTTTTTGTGGCTATTTTTTACGGTTGTGGTTAGTTGAGGAAAATGAATGATTGAAACTCTAATCATATTGAATTAACTCCTTATTGCTGCTTTCTTTTCCATGGTTTTAACATGCTGGGGGTGTGGCTTTAGTTTCGTCTTACTTGTAACCTTTGGGGTTTTTTATTTCTGATGGTTATTTTAGGTTTAGTTGTTGCACTTCTGATTTGACAAGAAATTTTGTTTTTATCTGGGAATGTTGGGATAATACTATCTATTCGTGTAGAGTCTCAAGTTTTATGTACCATTCATTCATCAACTTCCCTATCTATTTGTATGCTAATTTCCTGTGCTACATTCATCTAGCAAGTTCAGGGATTAGATGTAATTGGCATTTGGGATTATATCACGATGGTGCTGGTACTTAACACTAGAGTTTTTCTCTAACTAATGAATTTTATTTAATGGCTAACCCGACTCCCTTTACTAATGCTAAGAACTCTTGGTTTCTGATTTTCTGGAACTGTATCAGCTGTGGCTTCATTCTGGGTGTTTTTGGTTTTGGTATGCTTACCTTTTGGGTCATTGCTACCATTATCTTAGCTCATTCTCCTATTAAGATTTTAATTATGTTCTTTTTGATGTTTATAGTGTGCTTGGGTGGGCTTAGTAGTAGGCATAAGTGGCAAGTGAGTATTGTGTTTGGTAGCATTAAGGGTATCGAACGTATGAGCTTAAATGACAATCCTTTTTAGTTTTGTAATGTGATTTCTCATGATTTATATATAGCTGGTTGAATTAAAAGCTTATTATTAATATATGATAAATTCGAGATTGGGTATTCGTTCTGGGCTTTATGCTATTCATTATTTATGTATTTGGAATTTCCTGGTGGTTATCAATTGTCCTATTTTCATTGTCGATGGTAGTGATCTGTCTGGCTACGATAATTTCTGTATCCATTTATTTTTTTATATTGATTAGTTATTATCCTACAAATTTCTTATTTTATATGTTTGTTTTGTAGTCTTATACTCTTGTAGATTGAAGTGATCGAGATTTTGGGGATAAGCTGTATTTTTATAGGAAAAAGGTGCTGAAAGTTTTAACTTTTTTCTTCGTTTTTTGGGTGGTTATCTTTTTTTTTTTTGGTTAAAACCTACAGGGGGTGGGGGCCCTATGTGTTAATAAAAAATATCAATTATAGAGTTCTTAAGGGAGACTATCAGCTCTCTATGCTCCAACGAGCTATAAAATAAAATAAAGAAAAATCTTATGTGCCAACAGTCTCCACTAAGCAAAATTAGAAAAATACCTAGGAACAATCTACAGATGCTACAGGGAAGCATCCAAAAAAGAAAGATAAAGATGAAGAAATGAAGCTCGTGTTTTCTACAAAAATAGATGAAAACTACCTTAAGACTATTCACCTACAAAACAAAAAGGCTACAGAGCAAAAGAGTATAACAAAAAAATTTATAGTTAAAGCAGTAAAAATTGCAAAAACTTAAATTTTAAAGTGAATAATGATGATAAAAGACACTATCATAGAAATGATCATGGCACCACTAAATGTCAAAGCATGGATACAATCTATTAGAGCTCAGGAATAAAATAGAATGAGTAGCTTCATCAAGAATATCCACATGCCACTTGATCCAACCCTTAGGAACATAAACCATCATGTTCTCTAAGTAACCCAAGCATAAGTGATAAGAAGAAATAACAGAACTCAAACAAAGGTAAAAAGAAGCATCCATCCCAAAGGCACAATAGCAAAAGAATATAACTCCAAAACCCAAGCATAATGACTTTAAGACTTCTAGAACAATGGCCAAAATACTCTAGAGAATTACCACAAAGAAGACCAAAGACATTCAAGCATTTAACATGAGGTGCAAGCTAAGAGAAAGTCAACAGCAAAGCAGCCCAGAACCCTAGCCAATTGGACAGAAACACCCCCAGCATCCCAAAACATCATCCTGAAGGAGGGAGAGCACCAATGGTAAAAACTCTCAGCAAAAGTAACATTGTAATCATAGCTCAAGTCCATAACCAACCAGACAACAATTGCAATGAACACATTCTTGAGGTGCAGATAACAAAAATAGTATAAAATCCCATAAAGAATAGCTAAGCAGTATATAGCCAATTGCTAAAGTAGCTAACAAAATCAAGTAAAACAAAGAGCCAACAAAAATGGAGATATAAGATCATCAGAGTAAGCAAGAAAAATAAACATAATAACCCCATATTCACTAAACTGACAAAAATGGTACTCCCCGAAATAAAAAATGGTATCCCAACCAATATCAGTCTGCACCATAATAGTATCGAACATCCAGATGCCAATATCAGTACTAGAAATAAGATGAGGAAAAAAATTCTCACCAACAAAAACCAAAAGTAGAGCCAAAACAGACCCAGTTAACAGCCAGAAGCAACAATGCTTGATAGAACAAACCCATAACTTGCCAAACATGCCAAGACTTAGAAAATTAAAACAACTAGTCTAAGCAATTAAATACAACAACTGGCACCACCTTATTCGGCTAACAAGGCCAACAACCAACCAAAATATACTAGCCAAATGAAGCAAACTATTATAACCAACCAACAAATACAACACAGAAATAGAAAACAGAAAAGGAAATAACAAAAAAGCCCCACCACCAAAACACCACAACAAACAACACCCACTAAGGAGCAAAACCAACTCGGAAGACACATAAGGGATACTAAGCTCATCCAGCTTAAGCAAACCCCGAACAGGAACTGGAAAAGAAACCCCAATAACATTAGTAAAATAATCCAGGATACAGCCCAAGTTAGCAAGACAAGAGGCATACACATTCCCCTCTTTGCACGTGTGAAGAAATGAATGATTCAAAATGACCAAAAACTATTTAATTTCTCTAATGTGGTAGAAAAGGTCAGGGAGACAAACTGTTTCCCCATAAATTAATAATGGCCTATAATCATAAATAGAATTTAGCACAATATTCAGATTAGTTAAATTGAGGGAAACACATAACCGGATACCATAAAGAATGGCAAAAGTAATAGAATTAGAATAATTGCCTAAATGAGAAGGCTCAATAAAAGTAATAATAAGGTGGCCTCTACTGTCTCTGATTGTACCACAACAACCCCCAGAAGAATCACAATAAACTCCAACCACTTTCAATTTAAGAAAATTCCTAGGAGGCTTGGTCCAATAAATAATAAAAGCATGAGAAGCATTCAAGTCAGCTAATAAATTGAGTCCAAAAACTTTGCCAACAAAATAATAATTCATGAAATTCTTATAACTGAGTAACATAATAGCCGTAAGTGAACAAACCTTATCATTAACCCTCTGAATCACATTAAGGTGATTCATTGTCACACCATTAAAAAGAGAGTTGTTCCATTCCAACCAGAAAAACCAAAGAATGAGATAAGCAATAACATTACGGATATTACCTTTAGTTTTAATAATCCAAGCATTATGCATAGATTTAAGAGAGAGCTTACCATTAATATAATTTAATTGGAACAAATCATCAAAGTAAACCCAAGTTCTAATCGCAACCGGGCTAGAGATAAAAACATGATGCGTATTCTCTAAATGGAAACAACATTGGCACTTGGAAGCCATACTTTTATTGGTGAGATTATCATTAGTGGGAAAATATCTATTCAAAATTCTCCAAACAAAGACAAAAATAGTATAAGGAATGTTCTTATGCCAAATGTAATTAAAAATATTATCAAAATTTCTTTTAGCTCAAAAAGAATGCCAAGCAACCTTTAAATGGAAACCACCATCTTTAGAAAAGTCATATAAGATAATGACCTTAGAATCAATGTTAATAGGCAAGTTAAGGATGAGGTGAATAATGCAATCATGAATCACGTTAGAGAGGTTTTCATAAACCTAAGAGCTTAGAGCCATAATTGCCACAACCACAATGTTGTATCACTCACTTAGCAAAAATGTCAGAATAATAGAGATTTTAGTGAAAGTAAATTTCAAGTTATTTCATATCACCAATTCCTAACTTTGATCCTTCGATAATCATTACCCGATTATGACCCTCCAACCATCATTTTTTT
>NW_021319048.1:1568468-1643578 GCF_001605985.2 Dendrobium catenatum
CAGAGAACCCTTTGTCCTTTCACACTCTCCTAGTGTGGGCAGAGAACCCTACGGCTGTTCACACTCTCCAAGTGTAGGCAGAGAACCTTCTTCCTTTCACACTCTCCTAGTGTGGGCAGAGAACCCTACGGCTGTTCACACTCTCCAAGTGTAGGCAGAGAACCTTCTTCCTTTCACACTCTCCTAGTGTGGGCAGAGAACCCTACGGCTGTTCACACTCTCCAAGTGTAGGCAGAGAACCTTCTTCCTTTCACACTCTCCTAGTGTGGGCAGAGAACCCTTCGGCTGTTCACACCCTCCAAGTGTAGGCAGAGAACCTTCGTCCTTTCACACTCTCCTAGTGTGGGCAGAGAACCCTTCGTCCTTTCACACTCTCCAAGTGTCGGCAGAGAACCGGATCTCCTTGACAGATCTTCTCACAAGAATCTAGAAGGAAGAAAGAAAAAGAGTGAAGAAATCCAATTTCACAAGTAGAGACTCTTACCTTAGCAATCCAAGTGAAGCCTTCTCGCTCCAGTGGTAGGAATCCTTCTTTGAATGCTCTCTTCCACTCTCTCCTTAGCTATTCTCCCAAGAGGTACGAAGATCAAATGACAAAAAGATTGGGTGGCAGTCTAATTTGGACTATTTATAGAAAAGACAAGTGAAACCGCCCAAAAACTGCAAATTTTCAATTCTGTACGCAGTGGATCGTCCTGTACGATCCTGGATCGTCCTGGACGATTTTACTTAAACGATCTGAAACGACCCAATTTGTATATGTGTACGAACTGACTTCGTACAGCTGATCGTCCTGTACGAACTTGGTTCGTCCAGTACGAACGGTTATTACAAGGTCGGTTCTAGAAACTGCTGAAAACTGTTCTAAGTCGGTTTATCGTTTGAACGAAAATGTGATCGTCTGGACGAAAATTTTCCAGATAACCGATCGTCCTGGACGATTATTTATTTCGTCTGGACGAAAATTTTCCAGAGCACTGGTCGCCTCGTACGATGGTAAAATTCGTCTGGACGAAAATTTTGCAGTGAACCCATCGCCTGGGACGATGATTTGTTTTCGTCTGGACGAAAAATTTTGCAGAGAATTGATCGTCCTGTACGATATTTATTTTCGTCTGGACGAAAATTTTCCAGAGCACTGGTCGCCTCGTACGATGGTAAAATTCGTCTGGACGAAAAGTTTACCGTGAACCCATCGCCTGGGACGATAATAAATTTCGTCCTGGATGAATAGGACTTAGAAAAATTTTTCAAAGCAAGTTCCTATTCGTTCCAAGTGCTCTATAGGAGATAACTGACAGATCGTCCAGTACGATAAATATCGTCCTGTACGATCAGTATAGAATTTCAAGATCTCCTTATTTGTGTGTGTGAGATTTTATTCACTCAATTACAATCACTCCCTTTCAAGATTAATTCAAAGAAAAGACAAACATCAATTAAACAAAATATCTCATGTTGAATTTGAATTGAAGTTTTCGTAGTCTAGAGTCTGATTTTCCTGAAATGTTAGTACACACAAGAGCAAGTGCAAATCTTCTGAAATTGTTAGGAGATAACTATACATTTGAACAATAATGTTTGGAATCATCAAAAACTACATAAGTTGCATAAATATAACTCATTCAAATAACAACTATTCAAACACTTGCAACCTTCTTATTAGCTTCAGAGTAGATCATCACGTCATCAGCATACAATTAATGAGAAATTCGTGGCCCATTTGGACAAAGACTAATACCAGTAGAAGATAATGCAAGAGCATTGGTGAGAAGTTGAGAACAAAGAATGAAAAGAAGTGGGGAAAGTGGGCAACCTTACCGGAAGCCACTCCTAGCTTCAATCCATTCTGAAAGACTACCATTAATAATCAAGTAGAACCTTGGTTCAATCACACATTCCAATATGAGCTTTGAAAACATAGGAGGAAATTCAAAATATTTTAAGACACCTTCAGGAGTAATCTAACTCATTGAGTCATAAGCTTGTTCCATATCAATTTTATAAGAAACAAGGCCTTTGGAGGATTTGGAATACCTGAATTTGTGGAATACTTCTTGAGCAATAAGCACATGATCCAAGATAGATCTACCCTTAATGAACACTGCCTGCTCTTTAGAGACAAGTTTTGGAATAACTGAAATGAGCCTGTTCATGATTAGTTTAGCCGCTACCTTGTAAACAGAATTGTACATGCTAATTGGCCTATAATTAGTAGGAAGAACGGGATTTGACACTTTAGGAATTAGAATAATTAAAGTGTCCTTCCAATTTTTATCCATCTCTCCATGACATAGAAAGGAATTAATAGCATTTACAAAATCTGCTTTGATAATACTCTAGTATGCTTTAATAAACGAATAGGTGATACCGTCACTTCCTGGTGCAACATTAGCACCCAATTGTATCAAGACAGCTTCAATTTTAGTCACAGAAAATTTCCTTGCTAGCCAAGTTTTATAATCATCGTTCAACACAGCATTTGGCAATGGACACCCTTCCAAAATACAATTCCTCTGCCTCCATTTCTTTCTAAAAAACGGAATGAGAGCCTTCTCAATTTGATCTGGTTCTTCTAATACAACCCCATTATCATCCTTTATTTTAACTATTTTGTTCAAATTCCTTCTTGCACTAGCAAATGCATGAAAAACTTTTGAGTTAGAATCTCCATCCACCATCCACTTAGCTTTTGCTCTTTGTTTCCACCAAGAATCCAATATAGCCATGGTTGAGTTGAGCTCAAAAATTTTTGTTTTTAGAGACTAGCATTCTTCTCTGATTAACCAACCATTGTTTGATTCTTTATTTTGTAGACCCAGAATTTGTTCCATCAAATTATTTTTAAGCAAGTTCAAGTTCTTTAGCTTGGCTTTACTCCAGAAAAAGAGAGCCTTAAGCTCTCTTTTAGATTTAGAATTCAATATCTGGGCATGAGAACCCGAAAGTGATTTGATCCATTCTTTTCTTTTGATAGATATAGAAGCTGGATAGGATGTCCACACATCCTCAAATTTAATGCACTTTGAATTTGAAGGCTTTAGCTCAAGGAAATTAAGTATAATCAGACAATAATCGGAAGCAATTCTAGCTAGATGTCTAACAACCAAATGATTAGAAGAATTTATAGCCAAAGAGTTAAGGAAACACCTGTCCAATCTTTCTAGGATTCGAGCTCCTCCTTCCTTGTTGTTGCACCAAGTAAAATGAGGCCCAATGAATCTTACCTCAAGGTAATCATTATTAGCAAAGAATACGTCCATTTCCTTTGGCCCTTTAGAGAATTGAAACCTTTTTCCTCCTCTTTTGTCTTCCCTAGAAGTGAGAACATTGAAATCTCCACCAACCACCATGGGGATTTCTACAGTAGAATGCACATTCAAAATGTTCCAAAGTTCTCTTTCTTTTATACAAATCTTTGTTTCCATAGACTGAAGCCACCTTCCATTTTATTTTTTTGTAAATTGAGAGATCCCCAATGATACATTGGGAAGAAGATTTCAGCAAAGAAAAATCTTCTAGGGACATATTCCAAAGAATAATAATCCCACCAGATAAACCAATAGAAGGCACCATTACATACTCCCAACCTTCTCCAATAGTCATCTTGACTTCTTTCATATCAAAATTAGGTAACTTTGTTTCTAACAAACCCAAAATAATGACTTTATGCAATTTAACAAACTTTTTAAGGAATAGAGAAGCAACCCTCTTTCTTGCTCCTCTACATTTCCAAAAAGCTAATGAATACATTAAAGTAAGATTGGGGAAGAACTCCCCATAATACCTTTGATTTCCAACCTCCTACTCCTTGAATTAGTGCTAATAGGACCAAGGTCTTTCAATTGTTTATATTTCTTCTTTTTAACCGAGATGGAATCCTCTTCTTTGCCATATTCCACCAGTTCAGAATTACTGGAAGAATCTCTAGTGTTATCAAATCAAGGTGGCCCTTTAATTGATTTTGAATCATCTGCTTTTTCCTGTACAATTTCCCCCTCTTCCACTTGGTCATTTAGAACACATAACTTATTTTCAGCTGTCTGAATGGAAAATATCCCCCTTGAATCTGGACAAATCTCTGTGTTAGCAGCATTGCAATTTTCCCGAGCTGATTTTTCACCAACTGCTTCAATTCTCATGACAAAGTTTTCAGGAATTTGACTTGCTTCAACTACATTTATTTCTCATGAACATGTTTTGATACATCTGCTGGGCCTTTAGCAATTCTAGAGTCTTTCATCTTCCACAGGGCTTTATTAAAGGGTTGCTAAATAATTTTTCGGGTTCTTCTATCAACCCTCTTCCTTCCACGGTTAACAACTAACCATGGCCCATATCCTAAATCTTCATTACTTCTGCCATTTTCAACTTGAATAAGCTCTTCATTCATTGGATTTGGAGTATCAGTAGCATTCATCTTCTCTTGACTCTTAGGAATTTCTTCATTAATTCTACAAAATTCTTTGTTGTTGCCAATTAGTCCACATTTGAAACAAAACTTTTGGAACCCATTCATATTCTATCTTTCGATAGAATTTTCCTGAACTGCCTTCCACCCAAACTCCTAGTGGAAGCTTAGCATCCAATTTGATTCGAACGCATACCCTTCCGAATTCTCTCCGTCCCCATTGGAACATATTCCCGTCAAGTAAATATGGTTTTCCAACCATTGAAGCAATTCTACAAATGTTTATATTGTCCTAGCAATTAAGTGGAAGATTTGGAAGTCTGATCCAAATCATAGCTGTCAATCCCTTAAGCGAAGTTGGAGAGAAATTTTGGGACCACTTATCAATCCCAACTATTTGTCCATTGACAAAATACGGTCCATTAGCCAATACTGCTTCCATTTGATCTGATTCTGGAAAAGAGCAGAGTACCCACCCCATGCCTAGCATGGTAAGGTGGAATTTCACAAATTGAGCCCATTGCCTTCTAAGCTCTAAACTGATTACCCATACAGGTGGTTCTCCTCCAAAAACTTTTACAACTATAGAGTTGATAAGTTTGTCTGTATTTTCTTTCTCATTTAGTTCATGCAATTTAACAGTCATGCCATCTTCAGCTAAAAAGCTGTCTGATACTATGATATTTTCTTTTCTCCTCCATGCATTTGTATGCTCCCCCTCATTTACACGAACTAGAATAGTAGCATCATCCTCACAATCACCCTTCTCAGCATTTTCAACATTTCTAATATTCATCAGATCAGAATACAAGATTTTTGGTTATTCTACAATGTTCAGAGATTTTTCCACATAAATTGTCTCCTCCTCCAGATTTGCTGGTGCATCCTCATTATTCTCATTGGGTACATTCATAGAGTATAGAGACGAAGATCCTTCATTCAAGCCTTCATTAATTCCATACCTTGGAATAATTTCCTTAATCAGCGGCCTCGAGGATGGAGAAGCCTCACATCCTCCCCTCGGTGATAATGTCGTTACTCCTTTGAAAACCTTCTTGACCTTCTCCTCAGCCATTATATTCTTCCCTTTGCCGATCACTTCAGGTTCTTTTCTTACCACAAAACCTCCTTCATTAATAATAATGCCTTTTGAAGATCTCTGCTTTGTCATCTGGTTTAAACCAGGCTTGTCATCTCCGAACGCTGGAGGCGATAGGAGAGAACGAGATAAAGCAGTCAATGGTTTGGTACTGTTGCGACGATCCTCTAGCTTGCTGCCGGTCATCAGATGCCAGCGAATGTCCACCGCCATCGATTCCCCGCAATTCCCACGAAGAACAAAATTTGAATTCCTGTGAGAATCCAAATTGTTTTCTCAGAGTTTCTCTCACTAAGATTGCTCGTTGGGGAAAATATACTGGCATCCATGGGACTACACAAATGTTCCTATAAAATTTAATCTCTCAACATAAAAAAACTCAATTACCAAAACATAACATAAGGGCATTTTATTTCTTCAAGAATTATTGCCTTCTTGTTTACTTTAATCACAATTTCTAACATAATAATAAATATCTTTAAATAAGGTAGGATAATAAAATCTTGATTGGAGAACCTAAGAATTAGTTCTAAATCCTTCAAATTGATGTGAAAAATGAGAGTCCTGACATATATCTTTAGAAAATTTTAATTCTCTAGGCAATGGATTTTCTATCTCTAGATTTTCTTCCAAGTTTATCTTCTCAATATTTTGAGAGTTATTTCTATATGATCCTCTTCCAAACTTGGCTCTTCTAAAATAGTAGATTCATTAAATACAATATACGTGGTCTCCTCAATGACCAAAGTTCTTTTATTAAATACTGTATATGATTTTTCAACATTTGAGTATCCAAGAAAAATTCCTTCATCTAAATTTGGATCTAATTTTCATAAAGGATATTTTCCATTATTATGTATGAACACCTTACATTCAAAAACATGTAAATGTAACAAATTAGGTGTTCTTCCCTTAAGAAGCTTATAGGGTGTTTTATTTAATTTTGATCTTATATTCAACCTATTCAGAACATAACAAGCTGTACTAACCACTTCAGTCCAAATATACTTTGGAAGTGAATATTCTGCCAACATGGTTTTAGCGGGTTCAATTAATGTTTTATTTTTTTCGACTATCTCATTCTACTAAGGGGTCTTAGGTGCAGAAAAATTGTGATTAATTTCATTTTCTTTACAAAAATCCTCAAATTTTTTATTTTTCAAATTCACCTCCGTTATCACTTTGAATTTTTAAAATTTCACATCCTAGTTTCCTCTAAATCCAAATAAAAAAGTTTCTAAATTCATCAAATAATTCACTCTTTTGAAATAAAAATTTAACCCATTTGAATCTCAAAAAGTCATCAACAATTATAAATCTGTATATCTTCTCTCCTAGACTTATAGTGCTAACTAGTCCAAAAAAGATCCATATAAATAATTTCTAATAGTTTTCTAGTCCTAAGATCTTTAGTAGAATGAAATAAGGACTTCACCTATTTTCCAAGTTGGCATGCATCCCAAAGGTGATCCTTAGTAAAGTCCATTTTATGTATACGTCTAACAAGTTCTTTTTAGATAATTTTTCTAAAGTTTTTCATGCTAGCATGACAAAGCTTCCTATACCATAATCATGATTCATCAGAAATTATTTTTAAATAAAAAGTATTAGGAGATTTATTTCAATTTAAGTCTAGTATATAAATACTATTTACTCTATTTTCATGCAGTACAATAATTTCATTTTGGCTTAATATGTAGCTAGTGAGAAAAAAAATTAAAAACTATATACTTTATCGCATAGCTTATTGATGCTCAATAGATTACATTTTAAGCCTTCTACAAGTAACATATTTTAATAATAAAATTATTCAAGTTATCAATCATATCTATGCCTATTACCTTCCTAGTGGTATTATCTTCCAATATAACTTTGCCTCCATTCCTGACTTCCGGTAATATGAATTATGTAGTATCTCCAGTCATATGCTTCAAATAACTACTGTATAGGTACCAAATGATCTCATGAGGTCTTGTATGAGAGCATTTTTACATAATGATCAAATAAACAAGTTTGGGTTCTCCTCTTGGAATATATATATATATATATATATATATATATGACTTGTTTTATACATTTTATGTCTTCACACTAAATGAGTTTTGCTATAAATAGTACAATTGTGTGAAATATGCCCAATCATTTCACATGAAAAATATTTAACTCCAAGAAATGGATTTTTCAATCTTCGATAATAAAATTATCTCTTCTTAGATTTTAAGATTTTTTATGTTAAAATAGGATCTTTAAAATCTTTAAGTTTATGGGTATCCTATTTTCCTCAAGAGCTTTCACTGTCATTCTAAGAAATAAATTTGTATCTTCTTACACAATGTTATCAAATTTCAAGTAATGCTCTCTATTTTTAGATTCATCCTTTAAAGTTTTAAATTGTTTTTCCAGTTCAGTGTACGATGTTTTTAATAATTTATTTTATTTGTTAAAATCATTATATTCATCTAATAAACTCATGTGGTAGTTATCAATTTGTGCGTGATCTTCCCTAAGTATTTCATGATCTTTCTATAACTTTAGAAAGTTTAAGTTTAACCTAGCATGTATTTTTTTGAGTTTTCTATATATCGTATGAATTCTTTTAGAAATGTTTAATAATTCATTATAACTTAAGTCACATACCTTTTCTTGATCTAACTGATCAAGATTATCGATCGTTAAGCACAAATTGGTGACATATTCTTCCTTCTCTATTTGTAATGAATTTAAAACTGCGTCAGCCCAAAAAGCTCAGTAAAATTTATTCTTGCCCTTCCTCATATTTATTTTCTCCTCCACCTTCTCCTTTTTAGGAGTGGCTTTAAGATTAGGGCAATCCAATTTGACATGTCTAGGTTTCCTACATTCATAGCAAATAACATCATTATAAATCGTAACATTCTTGTAAAACTTACATTTATTTCACTATTGGTGTCTCTTTTGCTTTCTCTTTAGAAAACTCCTAAATTACCTGGTTATCAAGGCAATATCATCCTCATCCTCAAGTTGTGACTAATCACTCACCGAGTCATCCACTTTCAAAACTATGTTCTTCTCTTTTCACTTTTCTTCTGCATCAATCTATCTTTAAGTCACTCCTTAATCATAATCAATTAGTGATCCAAGAAGATTGTCAATAGAATACACATTTAAATTTTTAGACTCTATAATAATAGTTATTTTAGCATAATAAGTCATAGGCAAATAACAAAGTATTTTATTAACCATTTTAGCATTCGTTAGTTCCCTTCCTAATGCATGCAATCTGATAACTATTTGAGTGAAATGTGTGTACATTTCATATATGGAATCATTTGGTTTCATAAAAAATAGTTCATAATCATGTAACAAAATATTTATTCTAGATTTTTCACTTCATTAGTTCTTTCATATATTATATAAAGTCTATCAATTTTTTTTTTCCACTTTTGCAAGTAGAAACATGCATGTAATCTTTTGATTTTAGTGCACAAAAGAAATTGTTTAAACATTTTGCATTTAACTTAACTAATTCACATTCTTCTATAGTCCAAAAGTATAAGTGACAGAGATCTAGTGATTGAATACCCTTCAGGTGTTTTATAGTTTCCAAAAGTAGCCATTATCATTTTCAAAAAGTGGTATAAACTTTAAGTTTTGAAAAAGGCTCTCATACCACTTGTAAAGTCCGTATATGTTGTTAAATCTATGCAAATATCCCAAGGCTAACCAAGAAGGGGGGGGGGTGAATTAGTAATTTAAAAATTCTCTTTGAAATTAATGAAAACTGATTTTTATATTTTATACAAAAAAATTTATTTTAATCACACAAAGTAAAATGATGAAAAATAAAAGTGCAGAAAAAAAATAAACACAAAGATTTATAGTGGTTCGGTCCGACAAAACCTACATCCACTCCCTGAAGACCCCTCTTAATGTATTGAACTATTACCAAAGTGACTCTCCTTTTTCCTTCACAGCAAGGCGCAGAAGCCTTTATACTTTTCCTCTCCTCCACCAATCCCTAGTGCGACAAAGTACCATTGACCTTTTACACCCTCTAAGTGTCGGCCGAGTACCATCATCTTTTGACACCCTCCAAGTGTTGGTAGATTACCATCATCTATTTACACCCTCCAAGTGTCGGTAGAGTATCGGATCTTCTTCGAAGATCTTCTCTCAAGTAACTAGAAAGAAGAAAGGAAGAGAAGTAACTAAAATCCAAAAGAGACCTTCGGTAATCTTATGAGTCCTTTCACACTTCACTTACAAAAACTCTCTCTCAAACACTATCCTAAAACACTCTTTCACTCGCTCTCAAAGAAATCATGAAGAATAACATTTTTCAAGTCAATTTCTATGTACTTTTTATATGAAAGATGCCAAAAATTATCCAGAAAACTAAAATTTAAAATTTTGAGCATATGCGATTGTATAATATTATCATCAATCATACATACGAATAGTTCAAAAACTGTTGCATACGTAGCTGTACAAAATATTTTCATACATGATAATTGTCCACTATAAATCATGTTCGTACTGTACGAACGATTGAAAATTTTTTCTTCTTCATCGAGATGAAAAGATACCACACATTTTTTGTACTATGAATGTCATTTGTATAAACCATGTTTCATACAGTACGACCAGTTCATAAAAATTTTTAGATTCATCGGGATGAAAGGAACATGTTCTTTTCATACTCTCAATGTCGTTTGTACGAAGGTCACTTCATACAATACTATTAGTAAAAAAATATAAAATTCGTCAGTATGAAAAGGAACCCATTCTTTTCGTACGATCAGTTCAAAAAAAATTTCGAAATCATCGGGATGAATAGGGACATATCTATTTCATACTCTGAATGTCGTTTGTACGAAGGTCTCTTCGTACAGTACGATCAGTACTTAGAATAATTTTCTTCAACCAATCTACTTAACTGCTCATTAGAGGAAATAACTAAGCAAATTATCATGTACGAATTGAAATTATATAGTAGGATTAGTTTAAAATTTTACAATTTTTAAACATTTCCCCAGTGTGTGTACACGGTTACTTAATTATAATTACACTTTCTCAGAATGAATAAAAGTGAAAATTTATAGACTCCATTTATAATAAACCCTAATATATTCTTCCTTGAAGTCTTCAACAGTCTAGAGTATGATTTCCTTGAAATATTAGTACACACAAATAACGAAAGCAATATATATTCAATATATGTTAAGAGAAACAATAATTAAAATAAGAATATTTAGAATCATAAAAAACACACATGTTACAATAATCTTAACAATCGAAAAACTACTTTGCAACAATCTCAACAATGTCTTCTAAAAATCATTACTGAAGATCATGTTTCCTTTTTTCCTAGCAGATATATGTCACACCACTGTCTCTTGGGTCAAAATTGTTTTATAAATTTATATTATCTAATGCAAAGAATTTTTTAATGGCTATTAAAATTTATATGGAATAATCTTATGATAGCATGGGTTGGCTGGCTTTAGTGAAGATTTTGAGTTGGTTTAGATTTTATCCCAAGTTCTCTAATCTTATTTTGGAATGTGTGGAAAACACTAGATTTTCTATTTGTATTAATGAGAGGAATTCAAAATTGATTAATGCTAAGAGTGGATTAAAACAAGGGTGTCCTTTGTCATCTTATGTATTAATCATGTGCTCTCAATTATTATCCAATGCTATACTTCAAAGAGGTGTTGAATTGGGTACTAAAATTTCTTCACAAGCTAAGAAAAATTCCCATTTAGTGTATGTAGATGATGTTCTTTTGTTTTCAATTACATCTCCAAAAGTAGTTGAGATAATGAAAGGAATTATGGCTAATTTTTGCTGTCAGGTAGGACAAAAGGAGAATAACAATAAATCTCAATTTTTTTCTTGGGAAATTAGTAGATGTTAAACGAAAGCTAAAGACATCCAAAAAGATGGGTTTTGAAATTGTTAAAGAAATGTAGTATTTGTGAGTTAAAATTTTGAAAGGTTGAATTTGAGTAATTTTCATATTATTTTAGATCATGCATTGGAGAGATTAAATATTTTGGGAAAAGGTTATCTATCTTTGGCTCAAAGAATTCTTCTATTAAAATCTTTATTATTATCACTCCTTATTTTCTTATCAACTCATTCTTTAGTACCTAAGGGTTTTTTATATGATTTAGATAAATTATGCTACTAGGGAGGAGCTTTGTAAACCAAAAATGTTTGGCGGGCTAGGCCTTCATTCGGTTGTAAAATAAATGGCTCTTTAAAATACAGGTTTACATGGAGATTTATTCAAAATCCTTCTCTTTACTTAATCACACTCTTATTGCAAAATTTGTAAGTGATATATGGAATGTTGAATTTAAAAGGGGATTTTCTTCTACTCGGAAAATTTTGGTTGATGGTGCTAAATATCCTAAGCCTATCCTTAGATGGAAATTATGATATTGTGATAAATAAATCATGTTTGGATTTTGGAGAGAAGTCTAAATAGCTGTCCAACATGTACAAACTTTGTGCGATTACATGATAAATATGTTCAACACTTCATATCTTCGAAAGGCAATTGGAAAATTACTGAGCATCATAAATACTTTTAGGATAATTTTATTTCTTTAATAATATAGGTTTCTATTTCAAATTGTACTTATGTCTCAACATTATGGTAAATCTATTATCACATTATCTTATGAAGCCTGGTTGGAGTATGATTATAAATAAGAAGAAGCTTCTTTCATGAAGTAGATTATGAAGCAGAAACTTAAATCAAAGGTGCAAATGTTTTGGAGGAGTAAGAATTATTTTCCTACTAATGACTATATTAAATATAGAAATCTCATCCAAACAATTTTGTGTGTTAGAGGTTGTCAAAAGTTGGAAAATTTTTTGCATATTGATTTTCATTGTAAATTTCTTATTGAAATACTTATCAAGCTTAGTGAATGGGGATGTAATGTTTCAATTTATAATTCATTTATTGATTACATCTCTGAACTTTTATTATTACATAATATTGGGATATATCTCAATTAGAATTGGAGGCTATTTTGGTAATTAATGAATTACTTCAAGTTGGATGTTTTAATATAAAGGAGTATTTATTGAAGGATACAACATTAACATCATCAATATGATTCAATATTCTATGAAGACTTCAAGATGGTAGCAAGAGGGGTTTTGGAATAAAGAATTTTTATTCTTACATAATTTCCATAATGTAATATGTCATTATACCTCTAGAGTTTGTTAATAAAGTTGTTGATTTATATGCCACCTATACTTTATGTAGTAGCTTTCTTTGATATATTTTTACTCCTAATAACATTCCTTCTTCTTTGTTTAGTTATTTAAAGAAGAAATGTGACTGTTGTTCTTCTTTTAGTAGTATAATAATTTTTTATCAATGCAATTCTCATCTTTAAAAAAAAACTGATCATCTTATATAATGTGTTTGCCATACAACAAGATTAGTTATAATTAAATTTATATTTTCTCATTTTAATTAATTTCTCTTTGAACTGATTGTACAATATGATATGGATCATATAGTTTGATTAATAAAAAAAAAAAATTTCACTCTCCACGTGTATGTGTGCACGGTTGCTAAGCTAACATACAAACATTTTTTATAATTGTCTGAACAAAGAATAAAATTACAAACTCTTCAAACAAGCTTAACCTATTCAACCCATTCTCAAGTTCTAATTCTCTAACAATCTTACATATGTTGAACTTGAAATATTTGTACAACATATAGAAAAATATGCAATGTATAGAGTAGGATAAATTATATAAAAATTAAACAATATCTATAATCTTCAAAACACAAGATTGGGATCCAAATTATTACAAAAATAAATTTTTTGTATTTTGTTCATGGGTGGACAAATTTGGTCAACATTGGCTAAACCAAGGGTTATTGAACTAATTGGTGCGTGGTTAAGAATGTTCTAGAGGTAGTTTTTGTGGCTAAATGGGTTCGGGCTCGCTAGATGAATGGGGTTTTACCCAATTTGACTATTTAATGATTGTTTAAGAATTTTACCAGTATGACTTGCCAAACCTGGTCAAGCCACCAAGGATAGACTATTGAGAGGGGCAATTAGAGCTGAATGAATGAGTTTTGAAGCATTAAGTATAGATTTTTAATCTAGAAATTGATTTAGAATAGGTTTTAACGTATTTTGATTGAGTTGACCATGTCAACTTGGTCAATTGAGATCTCCCATGGTCTTGACTCATTAAAACATGAGTAGGTTTGGATTTGATGGTTTGTTTGATTTAATTATTTTGAGTTTAAATATTTGACATAAACTAGTCAAGTTTGACTAATTTTAGGTTATGTTGACCAAGTTAACTATTGATTTGGCCAGGTTGACCAAACATCTTTAATCTTGAGGAGAAATATATAAGATTTTTTGGTGAAGTTTTGATGAGAATAAAGGTTTATAATAAATTAATCATGGAATTTATTCAATTGGGCTAGGTAAAGCTAGCTCATATAGGTCAAATGGATCAGACAATAGCTAAGGAAACAAGTGTTGATTTATTTAAGGTGTGAAGTTCCACATGATGAAGTTCGAATAATGATTGAAGTTAAGGAGCCACTAAGCATATTGATTATGATTTAGGTTTGAAGTGTTTGATTGGCCTTAGGCAAAAGTGAGGTAAGCACATAGTATACACCATCATCTTTTAAATGGGACATTATCCCTCATATAGATTACTGAATCTAATTAATGGGATTAAGTTTTATTCTTATGGCATATTAAGTCATATTGCATGTATTTGCACAAACCAAATGCAGCATTAAATATATTTAGTCTAGAGACCTAGAATATCATCACCATAGCATATATTCATTTAAGCAAAAGGCAAGACCCAAACCAACTTGGGCTCCCATAAACTATGGTTGATGTTGTAGGTGTGCACTCATATGAGGTCTAGTCAAAGAATATGTTACACGGATAGCATATGATCATGGTACATGATTGGTAATCTAAAACAATTTATTACGCAGGAGGCCATGAGTAGAGGAAAGTTACTTTGGGAGATAAAACTACCAAAAAGGTAGTGAGATCTGGTACTATAGGTAAATATAATAGTATTGTAATTAAAATTTTTTTAATAGTTAAAGGTTTAAAATATAATTTATTAAGCATTAGTAATTTTATGACAAAGGTTTTAGTATTAAATTTCTTTTTACCAAATCCTTAATTATATTGAATAATAAAACTATTGTAGAAAGAATAAGAATCAATAATGTGTTTATAATGGATCTAAATTGTATTGTTAAATCATGTGAAGTTTTTTATTTGAAAGCAACTATTGATGAGTCATGGTTATGACATAGAGCCGTATACCTTGTTACTATGATAAATCTTAGAAAAATCATAGTTAGATTTGGTTAGAGGCATTCCTAAGCTAGATTCTCCAAAGAACATCTTTATGATGCATGCCAAATAGGAAAGAAAAGTACTAAGTCATCATTTCATTCAATTAAGGATACTAACAACTAGACCTCTAGAAATTCTTCATAAGGATTTATTTGGACCTATCATTATAGTGAGTCTAGGAGGTAAATCTTTGAGATTCATAATTATTGATGATAATTCTAGATTAACCTGGCTTAAATTCTTGGTTAATAAAAGTGACTCATTTGAGAAGTTTAGAACATTTTTTAATTAGATTCAGAGAAAGGCGTGATGTTTAATTTTAGTAATTTAAAACGATCATGCAAGAGAATTTAAAATAATAAAATTTAATTATTTTCTTAAGAGTCTAGGATAATGAGATACATTATGGTAACCCAAGAGTGTGGGTGAATTAGGTTGTGCACTAATTAGCGCTATAATTTAAAAATTATTTAATTTTATTTTGAAGAAAAATTAATGATATGAGCGTAACATAAAAAATAAAGCAAATCATAATAAAGGGAACACAAATAATTTTTAAGTGATTCTGACGAAACCCAAAACAAGTCTAATCAAACCACATACTAGGATTCAACTAAGAACCTAAACGGTTACAACAAGCATATAATCCTAACATTAAGAATAAAATACCTCAAATTTTGGTGAGAATCTAATAGAAATAATAAAAGTCACAAATGAATAGTAGAAACAAATGTAACAATTTATATCTCCTAGAGAAATAGTTTTCACAAAATTGCTCTCAAGACCCTCGTAAAAACAAACTTTTAATCACAAAAAAATAAATGAGTTTTTTCATTGATTTTATAATATATGATGATACAAGTATGATGAAATGAAGTTTTCAAATATATTTGCATAAAAAATGCCAGCAAACAACCTTAAAAAAGATTTTCAATATAAGGTAACGTGGGCAATGAATATAAATGCTTGAAAAATGTATGCTATTTTCTAAAATAAATGCTGCTAGAAATTCTATGAAAAATATATTAATATGATAGAAAATTATAACATAAAAAATTGTTGTAGATTTATGTTGAAAATAATTCAAAAGATTGAACAAGGCTAGTTGAAAACCACATTAATGCCAAAGGAAACTAGTTTTAAAAGAAATTCTTACCAAAGAGTGTTATTCATATAAGTTTAAATTTAAAAAATATATATGTTTAATGTTAACTAGATGAAAGATAAATTAATATATAAGATAAACCAAAGCTCATTAAAACAAAAGGCAAAATCAAGTTCCACAACAAGTCACTAAATCACAAAATTGTATACAATCAAAAAAGATGTCCACTATAAGAATATATAAATTTGATGTGAAGATAAAATAATAATGACTTAAAATTTTTAAATGATCATATATTGCATTTATTTAAAAACAATCAAATTGGTTTCACAGTACTTTTCAAATCAAGATGTATGTGACTAGTATACATAATATACCAAGCTTTCACTCGAAGAACCAACTAAAATTAAAATTTTTAAAATAAAAAGAATCATAAGTGTATGATTTAAGTCTCTAACACTATGAATAAGATACATGAAGTAAGTTTCATAAAATATTTAATAAAATAGCTACAAGTGAAAGAAAACAAATCTCCAAATATTTTCAATAGAAAATCTCAACTTGTTATTCAATAACATAGAATAACCCAATAGAATTTGATCCTTATAATGCTAGTAAAATATGAATTAAATCATGAATAAGATGAAGATTATACAAATATAAAACCAATTAAAAAGATTCTCAAATAAAATCACCAATAGATTGAAACAAGATGCAAAACATAAAACCAGAACTCTTTGATAAAAAAGAATTATGATATTTGAAAATAATTCTGATTTAAACAAAATCTAGAAAAATATAATTTTGATTACTGATTTTTTTTTTTATAATTTTGATTACTGATATGATGTAATTTCTACAACAATTAAATTAATTCAAAAGATGCATACACATGGTCACAAGATGATTGACACTAGAGTTAAATTCAGCATAAATAAAAATTATTTGTTTGCACCAAGAATCAGAATCATGCTATATCTCTTCAGATTTGCGAATAAGATGTAAATTTGAGAATGGGAAACACAAAAATGTAATTATAAATAAATAATTAAGAAGCTTTTACAGTATTTTTGGATCATATAAAGAATATTTTAGCAATAAGTCGCCAAATCTTGATTCATAATAAAGTTATCATCCACTATTTTTCTTCCAAGAATAAATCCAAGAAAAAGTTGAATGATCGTCCTTGAGCATTTCCTTAGGTTGCTGGAGATTCATGTGAAGAAAGAATTGAGGTGGGGAGCTTTGGGGTTTCTCTCACAAAATATAGCAAAATTTGGCCAATGAGGATGGATGTAGGCTACATGTGGTTTCGTGGGGGGTTTGATGGTTGAATATCTCTTCAGATTTGCGAATAAGATGTAAATTTGAGAATGGGAAACACAAAAATGTAATTATAAATAAATAATTAAGAAGCTTTTACAGTATTTTTGGATCATATAAAGAATATTTTAGCAATAAGTCGCCAAATCTTGATTCATAGTAAAGTTATCATCCACTATTTTTCTTCCAAGAATAAATCCAAGAAAAAGTTGAATGATCGTCCTTGAGCATTTCCATAGGTTGCTGGAGATTCAAGTGGAGAAAGAATTGAGGTGGGGAGCTTTGGGTTTTCTCTCACAAAAGATAGCAAAATTTAGCCAATGAGGATGGAGCTTGTGCCGGTTGTTGCTGAAGGGGAGCTAGATGTTGGGCCTAGCTGGTTGCATTTTTGGAGGCTCTTAGACTTTTGTTGCTTGCTGTTGAGGGGGTGTTTGACAGACTATCCCTACAGGTGGTTTCGTGGGGGGTTTGATGTTGGATGGTTCATGGGTTGGCCTCTCTATTTGGTTTTATTTTTGTTTATTCTATTTTTTCCTTCTTTCTTCTTTGGATTAATGGGCGTCGCCTGGGTTCTGGAAGGTTTCGTATGCTGCCATTTTAGTTGTGTTAACCTATTGGCTTCTCCTACTTTCCTTTACTATTTTATGATGTATATCCTCATGCTAGAATGAGTATGAAATTAGAATTGAGTGGCATTGGGGTTATAATTATTATGGCTACGACAAGTCTATATTCCCGAGCTCTTTAGGCCCTGATTTCATCATCAGCGTTATCACACTTTTCTGGATTATTTTTTTTTTTTATTTCTATTTATGGTTGCTTGATTAGCCTCGGTTTGGATTCCTTTGACTGTGGGCTCTGTCGTTTATTTATTTGGCCTGCTGTTTCTATCTGCTGTGCCTAGGTGGCTTTAATTCAGCTTGTAGGGGCTGTGTGGGTTATATGCTAAGTTATGTGATATTATCACTTGGTACTATGGCACTGTCAGCAATTATAATGATGGGAGTATCTCTATTTACTTGTTTATCAAGTTTCATGGGTACATTATCTTTTCTACTGTTTCTACTTTATATTACACTCTTTTTTGCATTTTTTTTGTTTTCTTTTGTTCTTGTTTGTTCTTGCAATTTTTTGGGAATATGAAGCTGTTGGAAATTTTGTTTAAATTTTGGAGAAAGATTGCGCTTAGTGTTTACTTATTAATTTTTTGGGTGATGTCCCATAGCAGCCCTTGATCGAATATTAGTAGGTTATTTTGTATCTTATAGCTTTGGGGACCATCGTCTCTTAGGCTTTTTTTTTTTGGGTTTTTTTTTTGTGTAGCCTCTTCTGAGCATTAGTGGCTGAAGGTCCACTTTAAGGACCTTGTAATCCTTATTTTTAATTAATGCGTAGGTCCTTCCATAGATTTTCCCCTAGAAAAAAAGAAGTTTATCATAAGATATATTATCATTTACCTCATTTGGATTTGAAGAGTTCTCCATTTGTCATGAGGCAAAGGTTCACTTCCTCTTATTAGTTTTCACCACTTGACTCATCATTTTTTGTATTTACCTAGAGGGCTTTCTTCTTCATCTTAAAGGTCCTCAACTTCTTCTTCTTGTAGTATTCCTTAACTTTGTTCTTGGGCTCATGCTTAAGTTCAAGGCATTCTCCTTTCATGTACCAAGGCTTGTTAAAGTTGTAGCAAATAATTGTATGTGTAGAAGATTTTTTTTTAGCGAAAGGCTTATGAGTTGTGGATTTTTTATACCCAAAGTTATTATGCTATCAAAGATCCAAGAATCTAATCAAGTGCATGAAAATATAAATCTTTAGATGAAAAATAACAGTGACTTTAGCATCTCATTCTCTAGGTAAAAAACAAAAAAAAATTATAAAAAAGTTCTTTATTAGTGTACATTTGGCCAAGAGAATGTAAAGAGTTAATTATCTTTATTAATCTAGGGTACATATTAGTAATGCTATCAAAAGGTAAGATTTTAAAGAGTCCATACTCATGAACAAGTCTATTTATGTGCCATATCTAACTTCACTAGTGCCATCATAACTAATAATAAGTTTGTCACAAATTTCTTAAGCAGTAGTAAGAATGTAAATACTTTTGTAATCATCAAGAACTAAAGCATAATGCAAAGTATTACAAGTTCTAGTATTCAATTCATCTAACTTATGCTCAAGGTGAGTCCACTTATCAAAAAGTTACCATTTAATCATTTGTGGGTGTGTGATATGGATGTGTGAGTATTTCCACATTCTATAGTTCTAACCATGAAAGAAAGTGCTAATAAGGCTCTTCCACTGGTCAAAATTAACCTTATTAAGGAGTGGTGGACAATGTGTGGTCTATCCTCAAATAGTGGACCATTAGGAAAATTGATTACATAGCTAAGGAAGGATATAAACTCTAGGGTTGCAATCCAATAAATTATCAAGGCTCTAATACCAATTGAGAAAAGCTATGACAACCCAAGAAGTGCAAATATGATGAAAAGAAGTTTGTACATTTATTTTTAATGAAAAATGCTAGAAAATAGCTTTTAAAATAATTTTCTAAGACTAGGTATTATGTGCAATGAAGCAATGTAAATACTGAAAAATGTATCCTATTTTATAAAATAAATATTGCTAGAAATTTTATGAAAATTATGTCAGGATGATAGTAACTTAGTACAAAAAAATTTATTTGAGAGTTAAATTAGAAATAATTTAAAAGATATTTAAAGACTAGTTGAAAATCACACTTAAACCAAATATAACTAGTCTTACCAAAGAGTGCTATTTATTAAATTTTAAAATGTTTGAAATAATATATTTAAAGAAAACTTAGTTTATATATATATAGAAATATATAAGATAAACCAAATATAATTCAAGCACAAGACAAAACCAAGTTCCACAACAAGTCACAAAATCACAAAATGGCATACAATCAAAATATTTTTGAAAGATGTAGACTATAAGAATATTTTAGATTTGATGTTAAGATAATATAATAAAGATTTTAAATCTTTAAATTTTAGATATTTAATTTAAAAAATGAATATTCAAATGGGTTTCACAAAACTTTAAAGTGTATGATTTAAGTCCTAACAACATAAATAAGATGCAGCAAAGTCTCACAATAAAATTTTATATAATAGCAACAAATGAAAGGAAAAAATCCCATAATATTTTCACTAGAAAATCTCAACTAGTTAACTCAAGAACATAGAATAACCCAATAGAATTTGATATTTTTAAATTCAAAAAAAAAGATGAATTCAACACAAATAAGATTATGATTCTATAGTAACAAAACTAATAAAAAAGATTCTCAAATAAAATTACAAATAGATTCTAAAATATACAACCTAAAAATCCATAACTTATTGATCAGAAAGACTTGTAATATTTGAAAATAATTTTAACTTAAATAAAATATTGAATAATATAATTTAGATGAATAATATGACGGAGTTTCTACAACAAACAAATCCATTCAAAACATTAATCCAAATGAAGGAAATGAAAGAGCACATAAAATTTGTATGTAAGTTATTTTAGGAAACTTCTTGGAATTTTAAAAATTATAAAAATCAAAGTTAAAATTAAAAATATAAATTATGAAAATTAAAATCACATGAAGTCATGAGACAAGCCCATCAAAAAATGGTAAGCACAAGTTGAACTAGTTATCAAACTTACTTTAAATATACCTAGTTTCACATCAAGATTACAATGAGTTCTCTAATGCTTGATGATGTAAAATCAAATATGCATGAAATCATTTAATTAGGGAGAACATTTGTTTGACTAAATCACTTTCATGTGTTTGAAAGAAAAGATATGTCAAACTCAATCTCCACCCAAGCTTTAATGAACTTCCTCGATGGTTTGGCTTGATAATCTATGAAGACCTAAAACACTAAATTTGAAATATTAGCACACCAAACATGTATTTGTTACCATCAAAATTATAGATCATGGGGCTAACATATAAATCATAATGTTTTAGCTCCTACAACACCACAATGAAATGGTGTAGAAAAAAGGAATTATAGGCTATTGGTTGAGGCTACTAGAGAAATGCTTAGTGAAAATGGTTTACCCAAGTATTCTGGATGGAGAGAGTGAATATTTATTTTTATGTACTTAATCAAATGAATATATGATCCAAGATAATAAAACACTTTATGAATTACTTAATGGTAGAACAAAAATTTTCCTCATATGTATGTGTTTGGATGTAAATACTTTATGTTAAATCATGGAAGATCTTATTTAGATAAATTTATGTTAAGGCAGTTGAAGTGATATTCTTATGATATTCTTTTTTGGGCAAGGCTTATACAGAATTAAATAAAAGAACTTTAGTTATTGTGGAGTCCACTCATGTTTTTTTTTTTTTTTTTATGGATCAAATAGAGCTTCTGAGACTAGAATGATTGATTAAGAAAAAGAAGAGGTAACCCATAAAGTGGAAAATTTTAAATTAAAATATATAGATAAAGCTGAAACTCGATTGTCTATGGAATGGAGGTATTCATCTCGTTACCCTAGATAGTGTATCTTAAGAGATTCATGTGGAATTAGAAAGGAGGTTAGCCTTAGAAACCACCTTATTCACTATGAGAGTTGGAGAATATGTACTCATAGTTTAATTTATATTGATGATATGATCCATAAATGATGATTTACGTAATGAATTTCTTTTCACTATGAGTAGTGAATTTGAGATGAGTATGATGAGTGAGTTAATATATTTCCCTTAATTTTAGTGTTGAGAAAAAAGAGGATGGAACCTTTCTAAGACAAACTAAATATATAAAAATTTGAAGAAATTTGATATGAAAGATTGTAAAAGCATGAATACAACAAGGAGCCTGACCATCCAAACATACAAGAATATAGATAATTGAAAGTTCATGTAGGTTGTTAGACCATATAGAACTATCCCAAGGCTAATCAAGAGCGAGGTGAATTGGTTAACAAAAACTTTTCTTGGATTCTTGAAATCTGTTTATAGAAAATTTAATCATTGATTCTGAAATATATGATTGTTTAGATATCATTATCACAATAGATTTTTCATCCCCAAAACATTAAAGTATGAAAAAAATACAGGAAAATTAAAGTGAATAGAAGAACACCAAATTTTATAATGGTTCGATCCAAACTTGAGCTATATCCACACCCTAAAAACTCCTCTATATATTGCACTAAATAAAAGTGACTCTTCTTTTACCCCCACAGAAAGTCGGAGAAGTCCTTACAAACTCTCTTCAATCAACTCAGTGCGACAGAGAATTATCATCATTTTTCACCCTCCTGGTGAAGGCAAAGAACTTTTTTTCCTTTTTCACCCTCCTGGTGAAGGAAGAAAACCTTCATCCTTTTTCACCCTCCTTGTAAAGGAAGAGTACCTTCATCATTTTTTACCCTCCTAGTGAAGGTAGAGAACCTTGACATAATGTTGAAAATCTTCCCTCAAAAGTACCCATAGGAGGTTGGCAAAAATTTGAAGAAGACAAAGAGATCCTTGCTTTGGGCAACCTTGTGAATCCCACATAACTCCCCCTGACTAGATTTCTCACAGCTCACTCTCACAATCTCTCCTAAACACTCACACTAAATGGACATTCTCAAGAGAAATTCACAGTAAAGGTCTTGAGAGTCAATTTTTTAGGAGTTCTTATATAGAAATCATAAAAAATATCCAAAAAATGAAAATTACAAGTGAACTAACTTTAGATTGTATAGTACGATCGTGGATCATCTATATGAACAGTCCAAAAAAATCCTTGTACGAACCTAATTTGGTACATTATCAATCATCTGTATGAATTGACATTGTACAGTATGAATAGTTTAAAATTGAATGAGATTGTCTAGTATGATATGGTATGAACCTTATTTCATACACTATCAGTCATCTATATAAACTGACATTGTACTGTATGAACAAATCAAAACTTAATGTGTTCATCTAGTATGATATGGTATGAACCATATTTCATACAATGTCAGTTATATGTATGACTTGACATCATATAGTATCAATATTTAATACAAATCACACTTCATCTAATACGAACATGGATGAACCCAATTTCATACTCTATTGGTCGTTTGTATGAATTCATATCGTGCTGCATGAACAGTACAAAAATAAATGAATTCATTTGGGATGAAATGGTATGAACACATTTTTATATACTGTCAGTTGTCTATATGACTGTACATCATATAATATGAACGGTTTAAAAGTACAAGAACATGATTTGATTAATTATATTGAGGAGGAAAATAATCAAATCATATTGTACAATTAGATATAATATAATATGATTAGTTTTAAAATTTTAAGTTTTAACTCTCTTCCCCTGTGTGTGTGTGCACGGTTATGTTACCCAATTATAATCACTCTCACTCTAACTCAAGATTGTTAATATTATAAGTGCTTATGCTCCTTAAGTAGGTTTGGATATGAGTTCTAAATTAAATTTTTGGAATGACTTAGAAGAATTAATACAAAATATACCTATTGAAGAAAGAGTTTTTATTGGAGGAGATTTAAATGGACATGTTGGTAGAGAGGTAGATGATTTTAAAAACAATCATGGTGGCCATGGATTTGGAACGACGAATGAAGGTGGCAAGACCATATTGGATTTTTGTTTAGCTTATGATTTTTTAATTGCTAATACCTTATTTAAGAAAAGGAATGAGCATCTCATCACTTATAAAAATGGATGTAGTACAACCCAGATTGACTATTTTCTTATTAGAAAATTAAACCGTTTAGATTGCAAAGATTGTAAAGTTATTCCGAGTGAAAGTTTATGTACCCAACATCGATTATTAGTTTTGGACTTTAAGATAAAGGGGCATAAAATAAAAAATAAAGTAAAACAATTTTCTAGGATTAGATGGGGGCATTTAAAGAATATTAACCAAAATATTTTTGTGAGTAAGATTTTAGATCTTAAGATTTTGTCTGTGCATGAGGATGCTAATATTATGTGGGAAAAAGTGGCTAGTGATCTTAAGAATATTGCAAAAGATGTCCTTGGAGTATCAAAGGGAAAAGCTCCTAATAGTAAAAATAGTTGGTGGTGGAATCCTAATGTGCAAGAAAAGATAAAAAATAAGAAGCTTTGTTATAAAAATTGGTTTAATTTTAAAAATTCCGATAATTGGGAAATATATAAAGTTGCTCGTAAGGATGCTAAGAAAGCCATATGCGATGCAAAGACATTAGCTTTTAGCGATTTATATAATAGATTAAATACTAAGGAGGGAGAAAGATATATGTATAAGTTAGCCAAACAAAGAGATAGGAGTAGTAAGGATTTAGTTCAAGTGAAGTGTATTAAGGATGAAGATCAAAAAATACTTTTCTTAGAAGATGATATTCAACAAAGGTGGATGAGATATTTTGCTAAACTTTTTAATGAAAATTGTGATAATAAGATTGACTATAGTGACCTTAGCACCCTAAATGAAAGTAAAGATTTCTGTTTTTATCGGCGTATTAGTAAAACTGAAGTTAGAGAGGCTTTAAATAGAATGAAGGGTGGAAAAGCTGTTGGACCTGATGATATTCCAATAGAGGTGTGGAAATGCTTAGGAGATGAAGGGATTTCTTGGCTTACTAAACTTTTTAATACTATTTTGAAGACTAAGAAGATGCCAGATGAGTGGAGAATGAGTGTGTTAATTCCTATTTTTAAGAATAAAGGTGATGTTCAAGATTGTGCGAATTATAGAGGAATTAAGTTAATGTGTCATACTTTAAAACTATGGGAGCGAGTTATGGAGCATAGGTTGCGGTGTGATACTAATGTTTCTCAAAATCAATTTGGATTCATGCCGGGTAGGTCGACTATGGAAGCCAAACATTTATTGAGAGGTTTGATGGAGAAATATAGAGAAAATAAGGATGATCTACATATGATATTTATTGATTTAGAAAAAGCATATGATAAAGTTTCAAGAGAAGTGCTATGGAGAGTTCTTGAAAAGAAAGGAGTTAATAATGCTTATATTCAAATCATTAAAGATATGTATGCAGGAGCTATTACTTGTGTTCAAACACAAGGTGGATTGACCAAGTATTTTCCTATTTCGGTTGGGTTACATCAAGGATCAGCCTTAAGCCCATATCTTTTTGCTTTAGTCTTGGATGTTCTCACTAGACATTTGCAAGATGATGTACCTTGGTGTATGCTTTTTGTTGATGATATTCTTCTTGTTGATAAGACTAGAGAGGGAGTTGAAGGTAAACTTGAATTATGGAGGTCAACCTTAGAGTATAAAGGTTTTCGCTTGAGTAGATCTAAAACGGAATATATGGAGTGTAATTTTAGTAGTAATAGACCTAGTGAGGGGATTGTGACTTTGGGCGATCAAGTCATTAATAAGAGTACACGTTTTAGATATCTTGGATCTATTGTTCAGAGTGATGGTGAATTAGATGGGGATATTATCAGCAGAATTCAAGTTGGATGGTTGAAGTGGAGGAATGCATCGGGCTTGTTATGTGATAGAAATGTACCCCTCAAACTTAAGGGAAAATTCTATAAGATGGTAGTGAGGTCTGCAATGCTTTATGGTGCCGAATGTTGGCCTTTAAAAGAGAAGCATAATACTAAGTTAAGTGTGGCAGAGATGAGGATGCTTAGGTGGATGAGTGGCTTTACCCTTAGAGATAGGATACGAAATGAGCATATACGTGAAAAGGTTGGTGTAGCTCCAGTAGAAGATAAGATTAGAGAAAGTCGCCTTAGATGGTTTGGTCACATAAAACGGCGGCCTTGCGATGACCCGGTTAGGAGAGTAGAGGTATTAGATTTGACTTATGTTAAGAAAGGTAGGGGTAGACCTAAAAAGACTTGGTTAGAAAATATTAGGAATGACCTTTCTTTATTAGATTTAAACGAGAATTTGACTTTTAATAGGACACAATGGAGAAAAAGGATTCATGTAGCCGACCCCACGTAGTGGGATAAAGGCTTGATGTTGTTGTTGTTGTTGTATTGAGTTTATAACATGAAATCCAAATCTACTATCTTAAAGTCTTCAACAGTCTGGTGTATAATTTCCCTGAAATATTAGTTAAAAAAAAACAAATAGAAAATGTTCAGTACTTGCTTGAAGAAAATAATAAAATTAACAAAATAATAATATTTTGCTATCATCACAAATCAAAATCTCAAACTCGATTCTTGAGTTGTAATAATCACCTCCTTTTTTATGATGGCAAAAATAATTATTATTTCAATTACAAATAAAATTTCATTTCTCCTAAACTCCCCATCAATGAATTAAAAACAAAAAATATAGGGAAAAATAATTGATCACAAGAAAAACATACGAGAAGAAAAAAAATATGATAAACATGACAAACACATAACCAACATACAAACACAATATAAACTAGTACAACACGAATCACAAGAAAACCAAAACCATAAACAAACTCCCCCTAAAATCATTTTGCTATAAAAAATAAATTAAAAATAAACTTAAAATTTAAAACCAAAAAAAAAAAAAAAAAACCAAAAACATAAACCAAACATAAATCAGAAGGCTTCAAATAATCACAAACAATAACCTCCCCCTTTTATCATCAGTAGAAAAAGAAGAATCCATTAAAAAGTAAGTTACTAGAGATAAATCTAATAGATTATAAAGAAGATAATTTTAAACTATTTGCAAAGATGACATTAAAGTCCTGATGGGTTGATGGGAAAAAATGACTTAAAATTTAAATCAAAGAACAATTTACATAAGAAGAGTTAACCGGGTTCAATATTTATTCTAGATATATCAAATAGAATAATTATTAGAAATGATTAAATAAAGATCAATTAGTTTCAAATTCAATGGTTGAGGTTATTGTTTAATGAATGGATTTTCTTAAGAATTAGAGAGATGTGGGAAAAACACAAAATGATACTTAATCTTTCAATTGGCGACCATTGCATATCTTTTCAAATTTTGGCACTTTTTGTGAATATTTTTTATTTGGGCTAATTTTATTTCTTTTTACATATTTGGAGAACATTGCGCATCTTTTAACATTCTGGCACACTTTGTGCATTTTTTCAGTTTGGGATAGTTTTGTGCATCTTTTCTTTTTTGGTACATTGCACATCTTTTAACATTTTGTTCTTTCTGATATCAATAAATCGTAAATAAAAACCCAATAAAAAAATCAACACATTGAACAAGAAAAAATAAGTCATCTCTTTTGAAATAATTATAACTTGATAATAGTTGTGATGAGAATATAAACATAATCATCTAATCTACATTAAATCATAATTTGATTTAAATTTTGAGAATTTTTTTTTCTACGAAATTTTTTTAGTGCAAAATATTTTAAAATTTTCTCCTAGATTAACATTAGTAATTTGAACAATATAAACTTAAAGATAATTTAAGAGGATTAATGCCAACACAAGACAAGCATTTCATTAAACATACAATACAGATACAACTAATTCAAAAATACAAACATCTAAATTCCATCAAATTAAAATAAAAATAAAGCATACATCCATTATAATAGAAAATAAAAACTAAAATGATGGAGGATCTTGATCTAGAGGTGGCTGAGGAGGAGTGAACATGGTAAAGTAGCTATTGATGGTAGCTACTTGGGAGTTAATTGAATCAAATTGTCCTCAAACCCAGCCAATATCTTCATTGTATGTGGCATTATGTTGGTCTAATCGAGTCTCAGTATGGTCAAAACATTGATCAAAATAAGACTCAAGTCGATCAAATCACTGGACAATTTCTTGATAAAAATGATGCTTAGGTGATGAGCAGGTGCTTCTCCTTCTCCAATTTCATCTCCCTCATCCCCTTGATCATGGTGAAAAGAGTATGAAAGGATGCATCAGTGAAATAGATTGGAAGATTATTTAGAGGATGAGGTTGAATCAATTTGTATTTCTTTCGAGGATATATGAAATCAAGTGTCCTAAAGCCATATTCTTCTTCCTTTTAGTTGTAGGACGTATAATGTCAGTAAGATTATTGATGTAGTCCAAAATCAACTAATCTTCATCAATTATAGTATTTGACATTATAAGATATATGATAATAGAAAGCAAAAGAGTGAGGTTGATTCGATCACCAGCTTTAGGAATAATGGATGTTCTTAAAACATGCTGGATGATCCTGGTATTTTGGTTCAAAGAGTATACATGATAAGTGATAGACTAAAGATATAGCTTTAAAGATTTGATTTATGGTAGACCAGTAAAAATCATCTCTTAAAGTCATAGTGTGTGCCCTTATTCCTTCAGTTCTAAGATGTAGAAAAGTGCCAAAATACTCCTTAGTGATTTCTACTCTTTCTTTAAACACAAATAATGACATTTTGGTATGGTTTTATCTCATTCTCGTAATAGCAAGAAAATAGTAAAATGTATCAAAATAAAATGCATAGATTAGAGAGAGAATGAAGAAAATTTAGTAGAATCGAATGATGGCATTACAAAAAAATTATTATCTTCTTGAATAAGAAGACGAGAAGGAGTGACTTTTGCCTCATTGAAACTTGTTAATTTTCTTTTGAAAGATAATTATCATCTACTTGATTAGAATGAGATGAAGAGAGTCTACAGTGTCGAGCCCATTTACCCCTAGTGCTTGACATAAGGAGAGGATGGAATGCAAGATACTTTGAAAGTGAAAGCGATTGTGAACAAAACTCAAAGATTAGCTTCCCATTTAAAGAAATTGAGTACATTTGTACAGTATGAAATAAGGTTCGTACGTATGACTATGATTTTGTACAAGATGAGAAAACATTTTGTACATGCGAATGGAAATGGTCAAAAATAGTATTGTGATGAAATGACTTTTCGTAAACTACAATTCCTGAGTAGTCATTTCATACAACTTTTGACCAATCTGATCGTACAAATGAACAGGTGTTTGTTTGGGACGTTCAAAAAATAATGATCATACCTTCCTAATGAATAAATCCAAATATAGATTGACAATACATTCGTACAAAAGAATGGGTTTTCATACATATGATCTTTGAAAAAATAATTGTACTTGAAATTCTCTCCCTATTTGTACAGACAAAAATAATTGATTCATACAATACGATGACATCACTATAAAGTACAATAACTTACAAAATCATATTTTTTGTCTTTCCAACTCTGAAAATTTATTATGTAAAATCTAGTGATTTTGTACAATATGAAAGTGGTTCGTACAGTACGAGTAGAAAAAGAATATTTTGATTTGTACGTAATAATCATGATTCTTTTTCAAAAAAAAAGAAAGATCAATAAGATCCATGAGACTCCAAAATGAAAACAAAAAATAATATAAAAGAAAAATAAACCAAAATAGAGAAAAACAAAAATAAAAAAAGACAAATTATAAACAACGAGCAAAAAATACAAACATTAATAAAAAGAAAGACACCATAAATGCAATATGCAAAATTACAATTGTCAAGCCTGAATATTAATAACACCCAATCTAGTTCTTAAGGTGTTAGAATTTTCAAAAGAAATTAGTTTTGTAAAAAATGTTTGCAAGTTGATTTTCAGTATGTACATGATGTAGCTCAATTTCTCCTTTCATGACATGGGATTTAATGAAGTGATGTCTTATATCTATATGCTTGGTTCTAAAGTGTTGAATAGGATTCTTTGAAATGGATATAACACTTGTATCATTACAGAAAATTACAATAGTACCAATTGAAAACCCTAAATCCATAATGTGTTGTTTTAACCAAAGAACATGTGCCTCATAACTACCTAAGGCTATGTATCTGCTTTTGCATTAAAAAGGGGTACTAAATTCTATTTTCCACTAGAATAGAAAACTAAAGAGTTTCTAATGAATTGATAAGTTCTAGAAGTACTTATTTGATAAACCATACATCCTGTAAAATCTAATTCAGAATATCCAATGATTCTAAAAGAAGAGTTGTGCCTAAGATACCATATTCCTAAGTTTTAAGTTCTTAAAAGATATCTCAAAATTCTTTTAACAGTAGTCAAATGGGATTCCTTTGGATCAGCTTGAAATCTTGCATAAAGAAAACCACTAAAAATAATATTTGGTCTACTAGAAGTTAAGTGAAGTAATGATCTAATTATTATTCTAAATTTCTTTTGATCAATAGATTTTCCCTTATAGTCTCTATTTAACTGCACCAAGGAACGCACTAGTGTACTTATTAGTTTAGCTTTATCAATTTTATATTTCTTGAGGATGTCATTAATATAGTTTGACTAGCTAAGAAATGCTCCATCCTCTTTTTGTTTTATGCCAAAACTAATAAAATAATTTAAGTCTCCCATTAAACACATTTCAAAATCAGTACTCATTATTTTTTGAAAAATCATAGCAAAGATTTTTATTAGTAGATCCAAACAAGATATCATTAACATATATTTAAACAATAATTATTTCATCCAAGTGAATCTTGAAGAAATTTTAAAACTTAAATCTAAGAAGAAATTTTTAAACTTATCAAATGTTTCACGCTTAAATAATAAGAATCTAATCCAAGTGAATCTTGAATAATAATCAACAATTACATATCCAAAAACTTTCCCACCTATACTTATAGTGCTAATCAATAAAAAAAGATCCATTAGAATGACTTCTAGTGGTTTGCTAGTTCTATAATCATTAATTGAATGAAAAGAGAACTTGACTTATTTTCCTAATTTACATGCATCATAAAGGTAATCTTTGGGTATGCCTTAACTAATTCTTTTTAGGTAATCTTCCTAAAAATTTCATACTTGCAAGATAAAGTCTTCTATGCCATAACAAACATTCATTAGTGATAGTTTTAAGACAAAAAGCATTAAAAGATTTAACATAATTTAAATCAAGCATGTAAATATTATTTACTCTATTTCCTTTTAACACATCAATTCTATTTTGACTTTTAATGCAACTTGTTGGTAAAAATTTAATGCTAAAACCCCTATAAAAAAGCTAACTAATACTTAACAAATTATATTTTAAGCCTTCAACAAATAAAATATTTTGAATAAAAAATTGTTCTTGTTGCTAATCAAATATGTACCTACCACTCTCCTAGTGGTATTATCTCCCAATGTCACTTTACCTCCATTCCTGGCCTCCAGTGATATGAATTGAGTTGTAACTTTAATGATATGTTTCGAACATTCGCTGTACATGTATCAAATACTCTCAAAAGGGCTTATATGAGAGTGTTTCTACATTTCAAATGTTAGTCTTGGGAATCCAAATAAATTTTGGTTCACCTCTTGACAATGATAATATAAATATATGTTTGATATGCTGTAATTTATGTACCTTAAGTCTCCACACTAAATATGTTCTACTCTGAATAGTGCATGTGTGGGATATATATATCCCATCATTCCACATAAAAAGTATTCAACTCCAGGAAAAGTATTTACCAATATATGTGAGTTATAATATATTTTCTTAGATTTTAAAATTGTAGGCTTTTTATTAGGATTGTAAAATTGTTCAAGTGTGGGAGGTGTCTTATCTTCCTTCAAAGCTTTCAGTTTTTATATAAGATATGAGTTTGCAATTTCTAAGACTGAATTATCAACTTTCAACTCATGTTCTCTTTGATCTGATTCAACAAAAACAGCTTAAAATCATTTTCATGTTTAGTATAAGATGTTTTTAAGGAATCGTGCTTCTTATTCAAATCATCAAATGCATCCAAAATAGACATGTGCTTGCTATCTATGGATGTCTGATCTTTCTTAAGATTTTTATATTCTTTTTATAAATTCAAATGCTCGAGGTTAAGATTAGCATGTAATTTTTTAAGCTTCCTATATGCATTATGAATTTTCTCATAAACTTCAAATAATTCTTCATAGGATAAGTCACATACCTACTCTTGATATGAATGATCAAGTTTATTTGCCATTAAACATAAGTTTGAGACTTCCTCTTCTACTTCTATTTGTAAGAAGTCTAATGTTGAGTCAGCCAAGAATACTCTTTGCATTCTTTTCTTGCACTTCCTAATGTTAGTTTTATCCTCAACTTTCTCCTTGCTATGATTTTGTTTTGTGATTTAGGCAATCAGCCTATATGTGTCCATGCTTTCTACGTTTATAACAAATGACTTCATTAGAAACTTTTGCATTTTTTTTGAACTTGCCTTTATTCTAATGTTGACATCTCTGTTGTTTTCTTCTAAGGAAAATTTTGAATTGCCTAGTCATGAGTGCAATATCTTCTTCATCCTCGGGTATTGATTAATCACTTTTTGAATCGTCCACTTTTAAAGCTATATTCTTCTCCTTTTTCTTGTCACCGACATCAATCTGTCTTTGATTCACTCCTTGCTCATAAGCAATTAGTGATCCAATCAAATTATTAATAGAATATACATTCAAATCTTTAGACTTAGTTATGGTAGTTATCTTTACATCATAAGCAGTAGGTAAACAACATAGGATTTTATTAACTTTTTCTGAATTAGTTAGTTCTCTACCTAAAGTATAAAATGAGATAACAATCTGAGTAAAACATATATACATATTAGAAATTGACTCATTTAGTTTCATGTAAAATAGTTTATGGTCGTGTAATAAAATGTTTAACCTATATTATTTCACCACATTTATTCCTTCACAAGTTAAAATATGAATGCAATTTTAATATTTTGTATTTAATTGTACTAAGTTATTTTTTATAATGTCCAATCAGTGAATGGTGTTTCAACTCTAATGCCATCAACAAGTCTAGTAGGTCTAGTGTAACCTTCATATATTAATATCCACATGTGATAGTCAAGTGATTGCATAAAAGTAGCAATGCTAGTTTTCAAAAAATTGAAAGGAATGTTATCGAATAAAGGTAGTCTGGTGATAGAGTATCCTTCAAGAGTGTTCTAGTTTCCAAAAGTAGCTATGATCATTTTTAAAAAATATATCTAAACCTTAATTTTTGAAATAGGTTATTATACCACTTAAAATTTTGGGTAGGTTATTAGATCTTATAGAACTATCCCAAAGCTAGCTAAGAGGGGGGTGTATTGGTTAACAAAAAAAAATTCTTGGAGTCTTGAAATTTTTTTCTATAAAATTTAATTATTGATTTTGAAATATGTAGTTGTTGAGATATAATTATCACAACAGATTTTTCAGCCAGAAAACTTTAAAATATGGAAAAAATACAAAAAAAATTTAAAGTGAACATAAGAACACCAAATTTTATAGTAGTTTGGTCTAAACTTAACTTATGTCCACTCTCTAGAGATTCCTTCTCCATGTATTGCACTAAATCAAAGTAACTCTCCTTTTGCCCCCACAACAAGACAGAGAAGCCCTTACAAACTTCCTTTCACCAACTCGGTGTGGTAGAGAACTGTCATCTTTTTTCATCCTCCTGGTGAAAAAGAGAACCTTTATCCTTTTTCACCCTCCTATTAAAGATAGAGAACCTTCATACTTTTTTACCCTCTTGGTGAAGGAAGAGTAACTTCATCCTTTTTCATCCTCCTAATGAAGGCAGAGAACCTTGACACAATGTAGAAAATCTTCCCTCAAAAGTCCTTCGAGGAGATGGGAAGAAATTTGAAGAAGAGATCCTTGTAACTCCCCCTACCAAGATCTCTCACACTTCACTCTCATAATCCTCACAGTTAATAGACACTCTCAAGAGAAATTTGTAGCAAAGGTCTTGAGAGTTAGTTTTTAGGACTTCTTATATAGAAAATACAAAAAAAAAAACCAAAAATAAAAAATTATAAGTGAACTAACTTTAGATCATATAGTAAAATCGTGGATCATTTGTATGAATAGTTCAAAAAATCCTAGTATGAACTATACAAACATCATTTTATATATTGTCAGTCGTTTGTACTAAATGACATCATATAATACAAACTGTTCAAAATTGAATGAGATTGTATGGTATAATATAGTACAAACCTTATTTTATATACTATAAGTCATATGTACGATCTGACATCGTATAGTATGAACAGTTCAAAACTGAATGTGCTCATCTAGTATGATATGGTATGAACCTTTTTTAGAAACTATTAGTCATCTATACAACTTGACATTATATTGTATGAACAACTAATACAAATTATGCTTTACCTAGTACAGTTATTAATAAACCTAATTTTGTAATTAATTCACATAATACTATATGAATAGTACAAAAATTGAGTGAATTTGTTTAGGACAAAAGGGTATGAACTCAATTTCATACACTATCAGTTGTCTGTATGACTAGATATTATAGAGTACAAACATTTCAAAAGTACAAGAACATGATTTGATTAACTATATTCAAAAGACAAATTGTCAAATCATACAATACGATTAGATATTATATAATACAAATAATTTTAAAATTTTAAGTTTTAACTCTCTCCCATTCTGAGAGTGTGCACAATTACTCAGTTACATTCACACACTCTCAAACTCAAGAAAATAAAAATAAAGATTTACAAACTTTATTATATGAAATTCTAATCTACTCTGTCTTAAAGTCTTCAGCAATCTAGAGTATGATTTTCTTAAATTGTTAATACAGAAAAAAATTAAATAAATAGAAAATGTCAAGTACATGCTTGGGGAAAAAAATAAAATTAACAGAATAATAATCTTTTTCTATCATCCAAAATTACAATCTCAATCTGGATTCGTGAGTTGCAACAATAATAAATCAATTAATTAAAAGAAATTCATAAGGATTATAGGTTCCTTACTTTACCTGACTTCTAGTAGGCCTAATATTATATTTAGCATTTTTCTATATACTAGATATCAAGCTAACCCTAAGGAATCTTATATGACCTTCATCAAAAAAATTGTAAGGTATATAATAGCACTCAAAATTTAGGTATTTGATGTTCTATAATTGATTGGCCTTTAATCTAGTAGGATGCTCAAATTTAGATTTAGGGTAGATAGGAAAAGCACCTTATGAATATGTTAATTCATAGGATAATCTTTAGTTTCCTTATCTAATAGAAAGAAAAATTTTGTAACCATATCTATTGGTGAAGCTAAATTTATAGTTATAAGAAGGTTATTTTTCCCACATCCTTGGTTATAGAAATAGCTTCGTGATATAAAATTGTAAATAGAACCATCCCTATCTTGTGTGATAACACGAGTGTGAAATGCATTAGTAAAAATCTTATCAATATTTTTGTACAAAATATATCAATATTAGATATCACTTCATTAGCAATCACCTGACCAAGAGAGATGCAGAATTAAACCATATAGACACTTAAAATCCAATTTTTAAATTTTTTTTACCAAATCACTTAATTATGATATGTTCAACACTTTTAGGACTAGATTAGGTGTTATAAATATAAGTACTTAAGAAATTAGTGACATTTTATGTCATCTTTATTATCATGTTAGTGTTTAGTTTGTATTTTTTTATTCATGTTTGGTTTATTTTGATTGCATTATTAGATTTGATATTTTTATCATGTTTGCATGTGTTGTTTGTAAATTTTTCAGTACTTATTTGTATCCATTTTCATATATTTTTAGTTTTCTCTTTTTGGTGATGTTAAAATAGAGAGTAGGTGCAGTGTTAATTATCTTTGCTTTTGATTAGTTTAGTGCTTCCTTTATTGTTTTTTTTTTCTTTAAATATGTGTGTTTTTTCTGTTTAGTATGTGTGGTGCTATATTTTATTTTGTAACAAAAGTGTTTTAAAATTTTTTTAAAAAATTTCTACAGACTTTAAAATTAAAAAATATACATCATATAAAATAAAAAACCAAAAATTTAAAATAAAATATTTTCACCTTTTTTTTAAAGTCACTTCGTTACAGGGAGAACATAGCAAAAATTCAAAACAAAACTTACATATTTAAATATCAACGAATAATATTTGTCATCATAAAAATGGGAGAGATTATTGCAATTCGGATCCTAACCTAATGTTTTCATAATTACAAATATTTTGAACAATTATTTTCTTATTCTTGTATTTTGTTTTGCTTATTCTTTTTTGTGTGTCACTAACCATTTGTAAAACAACATATTATGAGCAAAAGTAAATAGTCAAGGGTCAAGATAAGATTACATCAATGTATAAGTTAGTCTATGTTCGTCATAGTCTATACATTTTATATATTGAGTCATTTTCTATATTAGGCTTAAAAGTTTGTTAGGGATGTTAAGCTCTTATGAACTAGCCCGAGGCTAACCAAGAGGGGGGATGAATTGGTGTTTTAAAAACTTCTTTAATTAAAAGAAAAATCTTTTTATATCTTACACCAAAAATAAAATAAATTAATAATAAAAAGATTAATCAAAGATTTCACCCAAGAAATTAATCGTAATAAAAATAAAGTGAATAAATAATAAAGAAAAAACACATAAGATTTATAGTGGTTCAGTCCAACTTGAGCAACGTCCACTCCTCGAAGGTACCCTCCGAGAATTACACAAAACCTTTAGTGACTCTCCTTTAGCCCCCACAGCTAGGCGGAGAAGCCCTTACAAAATCACTTCCACCTTCCCTGGTGCAGCAGAGTAGCTGGGTCCTTTGACACCAAAGAGATCTTCTTTTTCACAAAACTTCTTTCAATACGAATCTTAAATTCGATGGTACTAAGGTGCAAGCTTGTCGGAGCAACCGTGTGAAACCCCCTCCACAGTCCCTTAAAGCCCCGTCCAATGATCTTCTCCCTCTCTCAAACTCCACCCTTTCCTCTCTCCCTTTCAAGTTCTCTTCAAGTTTTCTTCAGAAGAATGAAGCTTCAATGGCTGCTAAAGACACTTATCAAGTGCCTTAACAAAGCTTAAAAGGAGGGCTTAAGAAAACCCTAAGCACTCAATTCCATCACAAAATATCATCTCGTACGATCTAAGAATTGTCCAGGACAATGTGCAGAATTTAACTTGATAGTCCAGAATGATCACCTGGATGAGCACCGAGATGATAAGATCAAATTTTGTACCGATCATCCAGGATGATTCTATGATCGTGCAGTACGATCAGAATATCAAATTAAACATATTTGATTTATTAATGATAAGATTAATTTATGCATGATTGACATTAATCATCCAGGATGATATGGATCATCCAGGACAATTTGAACAAAAACTAGAACTTGTAATCTTGCCTAAATTATGATAGTGTCTAGGGTTTTGAGATCGAATTCGATCATCCAGGATGACATAAATTGTCTAAGACAATTAGTTTAATATGTGAACTTCTGGTTTTGACTTAATCTTACTTTCCCTTAGTGTATGTACATGGTCACTAAGCAAACATACACCCTTACAATACTTGACTCAAGAAATCAAAATTACATCAATGAATATTACAGACCCTTTATAGCATAACCTTCTTCAACCTAATCTTGAACTCTGATTCTTCGCTTGAGGTTGCATGGTATTCTTGAAATGTTAGCATACACACCAAAAAAAAAAAAATTGCAAATACAGGTAGACAATATCATGTGAGCCACAATATTTTTTATCATAAAAAATATAAATATATGAATATTAATTAAAATTTACTTATTTAATTGTAATAATTAAGGAATCTATTCAGATCACCTTAGCATTAATGATAGTATTATATTATTCACCAAAGAACTTGTCTGATGAACCTTAGTTCACCCTTGATGATCTATATTTTGATATAACTAAACATATTATGCAATTATAGATCATGTAGGACAATATTCAATTGAATTGATTAACTGTAATGTATGATCCATGCAATATACTATATAAATAGAAGGCTTAATATTGAAAATTAGAAATTTTAAGAGCCCTCTTTATAAACTCTTATTATACCTTTAGAGAAGACATCTTGAGTTGTCAAAGACATTTTCTTCGTTGGAGAGATCTTGGAGGGTATACTTCTTATGAATGGGAGAGGAGGCAAGGATTAGTAGAGAGGGAGAGTACCTTAAGGGAGTAAAGGGGTGTGAGAGGGGTCACATAGTTTTTTCAGCCATCCTGAGCCATGGGTCCTCAAATTGTGCTTTAGTGGAGCTCTTGGAGAGAAGCTATAAAAATAAGAGTCTTTGGACTGAAAGACTCGCAAGCCAAGGCGGATAGGGATTGACATCTCTGTCAGGCTATAGAGGTAAGATGAGAGATAATATCTCTACCATTATGAGGAGGGTTAGCATATTTGTTGGCTTAAAAGGTGAAAAGAGGGAGAAAAATCTTTGCCAGAGTGAGGAGCTAAAGGAGGGATGACATTTTTGTTGTGTGGATGAGGCGAGAGGAAAGATCAGCATCTCTGCTAGATTGTGAAGGTGAAAGTAGAGTTGGCATCTCCACAACGCCGAGGAGGCAAGAGGAGGGAGATTCTTTAGAGTTTGTAAGAGTTATTCCCTACCTGTGGTAAGGGAGAAAGTCTTCTCTAGCAAATTGTGTGTTGAAGAAGTTTGAATTTGTTAAATACCCAAAGAGTTAGTTGGACCCTTAGGGAGTGGGCATAGGTCGATTCGACTAAATCTTTCATACTCTTAATTTTATGCATTTTTCTTTTATTGCAATCTATTTTTGAGCCCTTTTGTTTTATTTCGTTTATCTTTATAAAAGTGAATTTTTGTGAATGATCTCTAGTTGAACTTTATTTTGAAAATTAGAAAAAAAAAACATATATTTATTTTCTAAAAGTATAAAAACAACAAAAAAACTCCTTTACTTATGGTTTTTAGCTTGAACATTTTAATATTTTAAATTCTTTTTGACATCAAAATAAATGTTTTTAAGAAAAAAAATTTAAAAAGAACCAATCCCACTAACTCTATTATTGGTGTGTTTTTTGTCATCTTGAAGTTTCCTTAAAGAACTTTTAGCTGCAAATTCTCAAGAGGATTGAACAGAGAAGTAGGACATGTTTTAGTGACTCTTTGGATTAAGAAAACTTTGAGCTAATTGAAAAAGAAAGAATGATAAAGATTTATATGGAAGCACTTGATCAGGCAACACCTACATCTAAGCAGGATATGAGCAGGAAGAGGACTAGGGATGAATAAAACATGAATAGGGAAAGCGTATGTAATAAAGGAAGCAATTCAAGTGATGACTAGAGGGGACCAACAACATTTGCCAATAATTATAGTGAGTGCATTAGTTATGGAAGAAAGTATCCACGGCAATGCTATTTTCTTACATGACGATGCTTTGAATGGGATAATAAAGAAACAAAGTTGTAAACTACCCTAAGAGAGGAAGATTGGATTAGGTTAGTCCAGATAGACTTTTTGATAAAGAATGATAGGTTTAAGGCATACAAAAGAAAGATCTACGAACAAAAATGATGATAAAAATGTCTTTCTACACTAGAAATGAAATCATCTACACTAGTAATACCTCGAGTGTTTAACTTATAATTACAAGAAGATAAAAATAGGAATGTGAGTTTCACTACTAAGAAATTTTGTTATGCATGACATAACATTTCATTGCATAAATGAATTATTGGTGACTAAATGATCTACATTACCATATGGTAGAGATTTGATTTTGGTTCAATAAGATTTTTAAATGCTTTTTATTTGATTTTCAATACCATTTTGATTAAATTTGATTTTTTTGTTAAATTTGTTTTATGTTTGGAATGAAATTATTTTATATCAATTTTGTACCTTAATTCTCTATTAGAAATTTTAGGGATGATATTTTTTCTAAGGTGAAATGATTGTAATGACCCAAAGTTTTAAAAATGGATTTATTTAAATTTTTTAATTTTTTTAACTAGAGTGCTATATCTAGAGAGAGTTGCTATTTGCATGTTTTACATTCCTTCAACTTGTATTATTTTGATGATTTCAAATATTATTATTTTTTATATATCTCCTAACACTTTTGAAAGTTTTATTTTTGCTCTAGTGTGTACTAACATTTCAGGAAAATCAACTCCAAGTGATGAAGACTTCAAACTATTCATTTGTAAATCATAAGTTTTTAAATGAAAGGTATTGATTGTACTTGAGTGAAAAATCACAACACACACTCTTAGGGGACAATTTTTGTGAACTGATCGTACGGGACGAACCTGGTTCGTACGGAACGATCATGTCCATTAACCCCTCAGAAGAGCAATGGATTGAACATGCGAGGAGAAAATTTTCTAAGACCTAATCGTCCAGGACGAATTTAATATTCATCCCGGGACGAACTTCTCGGGATTCTCACTTGCACTGTTCGTCCAAACAAAAAATAAGGTTCGTACCGGGACGAAACTCTATGTATGAGATCGTACAGGACAAAATTAATTTTTGTCCCTGGACGAAACTCTCTGTATGAGATCGTACAGTACGAAAATAATTTTTGTCTCTGGATGAAACTCTCTGTATAAGATCATACAGGACGAAATAAATTTTCGTCCCTAGACGAAACTCTCTGTTTAAAATCGTCCCAGGACGAAACCTGTTCGTCCCAGGACGAACTGAACTGACTTACGTTAGTTGGTTACATCCTGTAGAATTTTTGGGAACCGACCTATGTAATTAGGGGACGATCCACGATCGTACGGGACGATCCACTACATATAGAATTGAAAACTTGCAATTTTTGGGCGGTTTTTCTTATCTTTTGTATATATAATTCAAATTAGACTTCCACCCAATCTTTTTGCCATTTGCTCTTCGTGCTTATTAAAAGAAGAGTCAAGGAGAGAGTGTGAGAGAGCATTCAAAGGAGGATTCCTACCACTGGAGCGTGAGAGCTTCACTTGGTGTTCAAAGGTAAGAATCTCTACTTGTGATTTGGGATTACTTCACTCTTTTCTTTCTTCCTTCTAGATTTCTTGTGAGAAGATCTGTCAAGGAGATCCGATTCTCTGCCGACACTAGGAGAGTGTGAAAGGACGAAGGGTTCTCTGCCGGCACTAGGAGAGTGTGAAAGGATGAAGGGTTCTCTACCCATACTAGGAGAGTGTGAAAGGACGAAGGGTTCTCTGCCCACACTAGGAGAGTGTGAAAGGATAAAGGGTTCTCTGCCCTCACTAGGAGAGTGTAAAAGGACGACAGTTCTCTGCCAACACTTGGGAAAGTATAAAAGGACGACGGTTCTCTGCCGCATCGGGTAGTGGTGAAAAGAGTGGTTGTAAAGGCTTCTCTGCCTTGCTGTGGGTGCAAAAGGAGAGACACTATTGGTATTAGTGCAATACTCAGAGGGTGCCTCTGGGGAGTGGATGTAGGTCGGGTTTAGACCGAACCATTATAAATCGTGTGTCCTTTTATTTTACTTCTTTTTATTTTCCGCATTTAATTTAGTGTTTTAAAATTGTGGTTGAAAAACTTTTTATAAAAATTCATTAAATTTTAATTTCGGTTAAACTTTTCAAAAGAGGAAAAAATTTTAACCAATTCAGCACCCTCTTGGTAGCTTTGGGATATTAACTTAGGTCTAACAACCTATTTACTAGACTCAACACTATAACGTTTTCCTTTTGGGGCCAGTAGCACTAGGGGGAGTAATATTGGTACACATGTATTCAATTTTGAAGTTTTGAGCTCTCTGTTCTATTATAACTATGGATTGAACATGAAGTGATGCGGTGTTGGGTCCAAAGCTCTATGATGCTAGGCACTGAATAATATATTTTAATTTAAATTCCATAACTCAACCATTCTTCCCAACTTCATGTCAGGCTTGATGGGGAAGGAAAGGAGAAAAACGAAAAGGTAAAGGGGAGAAGGAGAGGAGTGAGAAGAGAGATAAGGGTTTTTGGGGTTTTTTATCCATTGCTCTTATTACAATAATTATCCTAATCATTATAAGTGATCTATACTTTACTTATATTTTCAATGATTTGGAGTTTAGTATATTTCTCCCTAGTAAAACTAATAAAAAATATAATATGTCCCATTTTAGTGAACTTTCCTCATATAACTTTTGATATGTTATAGTGCTAATTATTCTAGTCATTTTGACTAGATGATTTTGTATTTTATCGATTAAATGTTACTTATTACACTTTGTATTATTAGAGTAAGAATAAGATATATAATGATTTTTACATCTTAATAGATATATAATGATTTTTACATCTTAATATGAGCATACTGATAAAACAAGCATTGTGAATGAATAATTATACTTTAAATGAATGATTGCTAATTATTATAAATCATATATGTTTTGATATTGAGTGTAAATAAGAAAGGGTGATTATAAATATAGGTTGGCTAGAGATTGATTCTTCCTTGTACAAGAGGGTAGGCTGAAAGGCTTTCCTTAAAATAAGATTTTTGGTGATGTCCTCTATCATGATCAAGATTAACATGGGAGTTATAAGAAGTAAAGATGCCGACATGCAAGGGTGATGCCTCTTTAAGAAGCCCTCTGCATATTAAATTTAAGATTAAGATATTAAAATGGATATGATACAAGTACGATTATGAAAAAATACCACAAGCTAGAACTCTCTTTTGTTTTTTGTATGAATGCTTGTACAGGTGTACATGTACTATAATTGATATGATATTTATTTTAAGAGCAAGATTAATATATACATGTAATTAAGACATTGAAAATATATTATAGATGAATCTTCATATGTAGATTAATACGATATAATTACATCAATGATAACACATTTTAATTGTTATGGATTTTCAACAATTCTATAAGTATTAGGCTTTAATAATTAATTTGATATCTTTATTCATATGATCTTCTTACAAATTTGATAATGCTACACAAATTATTTTTCAAATTTGTATCTTTACTATTCTAGCATCCATACTAGTACTATTTTTAATAACCTTAATGATCAAATTCATTATTTTTCATAGCTTCACTTTCATACTTAAAGCTATTGTTATGATTTGATTGACTACATGCATATTGTCTCCTTTATGTGCTTTGAGTGCTGTTATATATATTACTACTGTTGGTCTTTGTTGTTCATTATACAAATATATTTGATTATCAGGCAAGAGCAAGGATCTAGTGCTATGAGATTAATTAGAGTTTAGACATTTAGGGCTAGTTTTATTTCTGTTGTTTTCTTTTGTTGCCAGAAATTTTGGCAAACAGTGGATGTAATATATTGAACTTCTTGTAACTGTAATTGATTTTTGGAGAAGAATATAATTATATATGGATGTTTTGATAAATATATATTTTTGTTGTTTATTTTTATTTATATTGAAATTTGTAGCACTTTTTTAATTAAGAAGATAATAATTATATAATTTTTCTAATTTAGGTCTTCGGCCATGACAATTCGTGTGCTTAGAATAGTTATCACCCACACAACTAAGCAGTATTAAATATTTAAAAAATGCCCCCACATATGCACCGTAATTTGTATATACATAGGTACACAAACGGGGTAAATGTAATCATAATACCCATATGGGCCCATAGTAAGCATGTTATTAGTACACACGTGACGTCTAGGGATGCTACATGGATCAATAAGTGAATTCAAGTTTAAACCAAATCCTTCTATACAGATCAATAGGAGTCGATAGAGTTCAAACCATTAAATAAATATACGGTTGTGGTGACCGATATATTTGTTTTGATATATTCATATCAGGACTTGAAGGCTTATAATAATGAGAATTCACTAATTAATGTATAAAGTCTATGAAACCGGATCCTCTATCAATAACTCGATAGAGTTGACAAGGATCATCCATAAAATGTAAATATCTTCAAATGGTAATGACCCCAAATACCTCGATGATGGATGTATTGAATGTAGAGCTCAACCGGTGGTTTTTCTTCCAAATGGCACCGCAGGATAAATGGTTATAACCTGGGGCCCTCTGAATCGAGTGGTTTTGCTACCAAATGGAACCACATATAGAGGTTATAGCCAGAGCCAATACGTTCCTTTGTGACATCAAATTCTTGAGATATGAATAGATATGATATGATTGATAGGGCACAAAACTCTATGTTAGTTAAGGTGGATTCAAATTTGTCCCCTTAGAAAAACACTCACCCTAGGTCTACAAGGTCCCCTTGGACGAAGCAACCCATGGCTGCCAACAAGGATCTTTCTGTCAGGTTGGGTCGACTGCCTCCTATGACTAAGTAGACCAGGGACCACGATGGCCCGGGATGACGGAAACATGGGATCTTGATCGGGTCTATCATCAATTCCCCCACCATCCGCTTTAAGTGCATGACGATGAAATTTCTATTTTAAATATTAAATCTTCAATTTCTCAATCATTCCCAAATTTCTAAGCCCAATGCTGCTATAATATGCCAGATAACATGTATCTCTACGTATCTGATTGACGACTAGCCTTAATCAAAAGTTCTCTCTCGTTATCAGGAGGGGTAATTAACTATAGGGGCTTGCGCTATAGAAAATCAGAACTTAGATCATAATGTCCACACAAAATGAGGGTGAAATCTTTGGGTAGTGTCTTATCTACAAACTCATCTACCTTCCAAAATTTACCCTGAAACTAAATCCGTTAAAACTCCCTCGCCAAAAAAAGTAAACAAGTGGGCGGAGGCCAGGGCCGAATTTTCAGAGCCCACAAAGTTATACGAAGTAATGATGTCGACAAGCAAGGGTGATGACTCTTTAAGAAGCCACCTGCATATTAAATTTAAGATTAAGATATTAGAATGGATATGACACAAGTACGATTATGAAAAAATACCACACAAGCTAGAACTCTTTTTTTTTTAGTATGAATGCTTGCACATGTGTACATGCACTATAATTAATATGATATTGATTTTATAAAGCAAGATTAGTATATACATGTAATTAATACAGTGAAAATATATTATTAATGAATCTACATATGTAGATTAATACGATATAATTGCATCAATGATAATACATTTTAATTGTTATGGATTTTCAACAATTGTATAAATATTAGGCTTTAATAATTAATTTGATATCTTTATTCATATGATCTTCTTACAAATTTGATAATGCTACACAAATAATTTTTCTAATTTGCATCTTTACTATTCTAGCATCCATACTAGTACTGTTTTTAATAACCTTAATGATCAAATTCATTATTTTTCATAGCTTCACGATCATACTTAAAGCTACTGTTATGATTTAAATGACTACATGCATATTGTCTCCTTTATGTGCTTTGAGTGCTGTTATATATATTATTTTCTGTTGGTCTTTGTTGTTCATCATACAAATATAATTGATTTTCAGGCTGGAGCAAGGATCTAGTGCTATGAGGTTAATTAGAGTTTGGATGTAATATATTGAACTTCTTGTAAGTGTAATTGATTTTTGGAGAAGAATATAATTATATTTGGATGTTTTGACAAACATATTTTTTTGTTGTTTATTTTTTTTTTCTATTGAAATTTGTAGCACTTTTTCAATTAATAAGATAATAATTATATAATTTTTCTAATTTAGGTCTTCGGCCATGACAATTCGTGTGCTTAGAAGAAAAAAATATATAAAACTTAGTAACTCAAACTTTTGCAAATAAGACCTATGAGATGCAATTGTTCTCAATGTTCAACTACAACAGTTGTTGCATCAGTTAAATATCAGAGCTTAAAGTTATCACATATTTATAATACAATAGACAATTCAAATCAACAAATATATTAAAGGTATACCTAGCATGTTCCACCCACAATAACATTTGATTGGATATTACTGCTATACAGTTCACATAATAAGATATTTTGTGCCAACAATCATATCAAATAATTGACTTTACTCAAGATAGGTGGTTTTAATCAGTTAAATATCAGTCCTGCAGTTTTCCATAGTTGCTGAACTTCAGCAGAACATAGCAGAGACACAGAAACTAGAGAGAACAGAGCAACTGAAGAAAAAAAAGAGCTGGAACTTGAAGGAAAACTGCAGAGACGTATTATCACTCTATTCATCTAATTTCAAACATTCCACAATACTTGTTGGATTATGGAATAGACGGGGACAGCAAGATATTTTATCTGAGAAATGCTGGTGCGCTTTACATGTGTAATGTGTAGATAAGATAGGTGGTTTTAATCCAACGTTTTTCAGAATTTCAGTTTCCCATGGCTGCTCCATTACCTTAAGGTGATAGTTATTTTTATTGAAATACACATTAACCCCAATGAGTACTGCTGGAGAAGGACTTGAGTGATACTTTTCTTTCTCTGATTAATTTCTAAATGTGATTAATGACATTACTAGTAAGCTTTCGCTAATCTAATCATGTTGCACCATCTTGTTTTCAAAATCAAACCCAAGACTTCACTTCCAGTAAATGTGTGCAGGTTTTCTACTAAATGATATTACAAACAAGCCAAAATGCTAAGGACATGTAAACATGAACCACAAGTTGATCGTACTAAAAGACAAAAACAACAGCTAATCGACTGCAGTCATAAACCACATCAGCTCCAAATTTTGTTTATTTGAGTTGTTTCTCTCTGGCAATGCTGAACAGGAGCTTGTAAAGATCAATCTAGTTACAGCCTTAGAAACTCCAAGTATCATATGGTAGCTTTGTATAGTAATAAAACAAGAGAGGTGACGTTTTGAAGAAATAATTGTTTAAACCAGACAAATACAAAATGATGAATATTTTTGGGACAAAAGTAGTTCAGTAGATCGATCTAGAATAATGCCGTGAAAAGATTATACTAGATTTAGTTGAAAAGGTTCTCTTCTTGGTGCAATTATTAGGTTCTTCTACAGTGATACGACTACAGACACTAAGCTGGTTCACTGATTTTCTGGTTTGTTATAAGTTGTTCATGAGATTTATATTAATAGGAAAACCATGGAGAAACTTCATTTAGTTTTAAACTTTTGAGTGCTTCCTATCAATTAATATAATTTAAAATCACATTATTATTTACATAGAGATTTCTTAATTCAATTCCTCCTTAACATTATTATTTAACCCCTTAATTCCATATAATTGTATTATTCCAATTATATAAAACTAAGGAAAGATCTGCAATTCATTTCCTCTGATAAAACATGGCATTTACATTTAACAAAGTATTGTTTCAAGTCATACTTTACTTCTAATTTGTACTAGTCATAGTAGTACATCTTTAATGTCAGCAACACAGATCGTCTAGTACTAAAAAACTAACTATTGCCTTTACATTCAAACAATTTTGTCACTTTATATGATATTCAACAAACTTTGTAGAGCTCAAATAAAGTGCAATAAATTCAAAATATTTCAGTAATCTTGTCAAATACTTTAATTATAATACGAAACAATGGAAATTTGAATACTAGCTGGGATGTGCTTAACCCTGAGTTGATATGTGTGCATGCATTAACTTGTTGTGATACTTTGTTTTGTAAGGACGCAATCCCAAGTATTTTTTTTTTTCCTTTCACCGATAGTATCTATAGATGGTTAGCTACATTCAGTATGATCATCCATATTTTGTAAGGGTCTTCTAAAGGAATATTAAATTCTCTATTTGTCAAAAATCTAGATTTACATCTACATCTCCAAGGCCTTAGTTGGGAGTTGAAGTATAAGCACTAGTAGCAACCATATCTGAACTTTTTGGGTTATGAACAACTTACAAGGTAGTATAAGTTTTAGATGCTTAACATATAAAAGCAAAATCTCACTTATACCTCTGAAGTTTTTGATGAAAATTCTCTCATTCTAGCATAATTATAGATATGTTTATGGACACACCTCAAAATATGATTGATTTTCATAAATCATACTGCAAAACCAAACGCTAGTACAGAACTTAAAAACAAAGTTGCAGTTAGCATATATAAGAACAACTTAATAAGAAAAAGTAAGAAACAAAATTTGATTGCAAAGAATATCTAAAATACCTATATGATTAAGAATTCAATCAATACATTTAATCAACAATACTGTAAAATTTTTAAGCCATAATGGACCTAAGTGAAAAACTCAAGCTCAATTAATAGGAATTTCAGGATTCCTAATATCAATGATCAATTTTATAGCAAATAAAATCACAGGATGTACGCATCTCCCGAAAGTAATTTTTCCTGGTACACCTTAAATTTGATGACTAGTGAAATGAAGCTCAATATTTTTATGGATTTGGTGAGATGGATGATGCAGGTCGGGGAAGAGAGCAGTTGTGTGAAGCTTTGATTAGCTACTTGTGATGGATGGAAGAGAGAAGCTGACAAAAGGATTTATTTTAAGCACCATGGAAGGATTGCTGTGGAAGCAATAGAACAGGGAAAATGCAGAAGACAATGCAAAGTAATTCTCAATAAAACAGTAACTCTACTGTGGATAATCAAAGGTATCAAAAGACTGCCTAGCTCAAGCTCATCTCCCGGTATAAGAGAAGCTTCAGCATACTACAAAAAGTGCAGCAACTATGAAAAAGAAAAAGTACTACAATCCTTTAGTTAGTTATAAAAGTAGTGGGGAATTATGCTAAATAACAGAAAAAGCAGTCTAAGGGTATAGTGGTTGTGCGGCACACTATAAGCAAGGCATGTAATGAGATAGGTAAAGAAGTTCCACATCAAGGATCATGTGAGAAGAACACTGATGCTAGTCAACAAAAACTGGAATTACATAGTTGCTTGAGGAGCTGAACCTTTTCAAAAGGCATTGGCATTCATAACGACAAATGGTGGGGATATTTTTCTAATTAAGGTAAACACACAAACACATCACGTATGTTAGAATCAAATTCAAGACCTCTTAATTGATAGTCAAAGCACTCATAAATTAGGCCAAGGTGAGCTAGCTAGCAACGTACTTCAAAATAGTTGAGCATTGTGAACATGCCAATAGGCCATTGGTCATGCTGATTTCTATTATCTTAATCTAAAGAAAGTTGGGTGTCTTGCCTATTTTAGGTAGAAAAATACGCCAACGTGTAGGTCAGCAAATTAACTTGTTGGTGGTTTGAAAAAAAATCTTCTTCTCCAACAATCATATTTAAAATAACATTCATCTTGCTCTTCATATGGTGGTCTTAAGATGTGCCTTGGCTTAAATAAATTAGTTAAGGGGTATGGCTGTCAAATATTCATTCTTTGTTTGAAAAATTATAACGGGGTATTAAAACTACAAATATTCTTATAAATAGAGGTATTATGTGATAGAAACCTACTCTTTTCTCACACTACTTAGAAAGGCACAATCATCTACTCTTTGATTATTTTATTTCTCTATATTTTCTTAAGAGTGCTATTACTTTTGGTCAAGGGCGAATCCACGCACAACTGAGGGTGGGAAAATCAAATGCCCACCCTAAAAAAATAAAAATAAAAACCGCAGTGGAGGGGCAATTTCGAAAATATCCCCCCCTCAAAAAAAGTTATTTGCCCTAAATTTTGACATCGCAACCTGGTTGTCCCATCTCTGCATTTTCTTTCACAGTTTTGCATCGCGTACCTATTCGAAACTTCCAACTTTGCAGCCGCCATCATGAAGAGGTCACCAGATGGGCCGCGGGCAGAGAACTCTCATTCACAAGTTAATGGCAAAACATAAGTAATTCATATTTTTGTTTTGGCTTTCGACCCACTTATGCTTGCTAATTTTGAGTATTTTGGAGATTTCTGAATTCTGTTTAGATTATGCTGGAGAGTTTTGAGTTATTACTTATCACATTTTTTATGTGGCTACCTTTTCCATCTTTGGGTCACTAATTGCAATCTTTCAGTTACTATTGGCAATGGAAGATCGTGCATATTTGTATTGCAGTAAAATTTCACTGTGACAACCTCTGTCTATTCGTTATCTATTAATTAAGTTTAATGGAGTTATTCACTTTATTTTTTAGAACTAATTTGGTGTTCACAATCTAAAGCCTAAACCCAAAGTTTTGTTAAATAAGATTACTTTATACAAACTTGTTAGAAGCATCTTCAAACCGCCTTAATCTTAAAATAATGGTTAAATTATAATCATGTAATTTTTGAACCACGACCAAATAATCTTTGCATCATATGCAAACAATTTTGTGTTCATTCATGGTTTAAGATCATGTTACAAAAATTTATAAGAGTTCGAAAGGTAATGTTACAAAATATTTTAGAATTTGAGACATAATTATAGCTTTGAAGATTATTTTTGATGCAAAGATTATTAATATTATAAGTGCTTATGCTCCTTAATAGATTTGAATATATGTTAAAAATTAAAAATTTTAAATGAATTAGAAGAATTAATTCAAAAGATATCTCTTGAAGAAAGAATTTTTGTTGGAGATGATTTAAATGGACATACTGGTAGAGAGAAAGAGAATTTTAAAAGCATTCATTGTGGCTATGAGTTTGGTATGACTAATCAATGTGGTAAGACTATATTAGATTTTGCTCTAGCTTATTATTTTGTAATTCCTAATACCTTATTTAAGAAAATAGTATAGCACCTCATCACTTATAAAAATGGATATTGTAAAACTCAGATTGATTATTTTTTTATAAGAAAAATATAATGTTTAGATTGTAATGATGGTAAAGTTATTCCTAATGACAGTTTATATACCAAACATTGCTTATTAGATTTGGACTTTAAGATGAAGGGATTGAATATAAAAAGTATAGTAAAATATTGTTCTAAGGTTAGATGGGATGATTAAAGAACATTAACAAAAATATTTTTCAAGATCTTAAGATTTTTTTGGTGTATGAGGAAACAAATATTATAATAAGAAAAGTAACTAGTAATATTAAAAATGTTGCAAATGATGTGTTTGGAGATTTTAAAAAAGGCTCCTAATAATAAAAAATAGTTGGATGTGGAATCAAAATGTGCAAAAAAATATCAAAACTAAGAAGCTCTCTTGAACAATTGGTTTAGATATACAAAATTTAAACATTAAGAAAGATATAAAGAGGCTTGTAAGGAATTTAAGATAGCAATATGGGATGCAAATATTTTAGCTCTTAATGATTTATATAATATACTAGATTCTAAAGATGGAAAAAGATTTATGTAAAAGTTAAACAAATAAAGAGATAAGAGTAGTAAGGATTTAGTTCAAGTGAAGTGCATTAAGGATGAAGATCAAAAAGTATTCTTTTTAGAAGATAATATTTAATAAAGGTGAATGAGATATTTTACCTTTCAATGAAGATTATGAGAATACGATTAATTTTCATGATCTTAGTACTCTAAATGAAAATAGATATTTTAATTTTATCACTATATTAGTAAAATAATGCAAGAGAGGCTTTAAAGAAAATGAAGTGTGGATAAACTATTTAACCTAATGATATTCCAATATAGGCGTGCATAATGCATAGGAGATGAAGAATTTCTTGTCTTATTAAACTTTTTAATATTATTTTAAAGACTAAAAAGATGTTAGATGAGTGGAGTATGTGCATGTTGATTCCTATTTTAAAGAATAAAGGTGATGCACTATATTCTTTCAAATTATAGAGAAATTAAATTGATATGTCGTACTTTAAAACTTTGGGAGAGAGTTATGGAGCATAGATTACGTTGTGATACTATTATTGCTCAAAATCAATTTGGATTCGTTCAGGGTAGGCCTACTTTGGAAGCTATTCATTTGTTGAAAGGGTTGATGGAAAAGTTTAGAGAGAATAAGTAGGATCTACATATGATATTTATTGATATAGAGAAGCATATGATAGAGTTCCAAGAGAAGAACTATATAGAGTTCTAGAAAAGAAAAGGGTTAATAATGCTTATATTTAAGACATTAAAGATATGTATGCATGATTATTACTTGTGTTAAAACACAAGGTTGTTTGACCAAGTATATTCTGACTTTAGTTGGTTTACTTTAATGATAAACCTTAGACCCTTATCTTTTTTTTTTTTTAAGTTATTAATGTTCTTACTTAACATTTGTAAGAGTATGTACCTATGTGTATGATTTTTGCTGATGATATTGTTCTTGTTGATAAGACTACCTAGGGTTTTGAAGTTAAACTCGACTTATGGAGGTTAACCTTAAAGTCTAATGATTTTTCATTTGAGTAGATCTAAAATATAGTAGATGGAGTGTAATTTAAGTAGTAATAGATCTTGTGGGGGTTTTTAACTTTAAGTGATTAAGTCATTAATAAGTGTACCCTTTTCTAATATCTTGGTTCTATTGTTCAGAGTGATGATGAAATAGAGGGGGATATTATTAGAAGAAATCAAGTTGGATTTTTTAAGTGGAGGAATGCTTCTGGTTTGTTGTGTGATAGAATAGTACCACTCAAACTAAAGGGAAAAAAATTATAATATGGTGGTGAGACTTGCAATGCATTATGGCACATAATGTTGGCCATTAAAAGAGAATCATAATATAAAGTTATGAAATGAGCATATCCGTGAAAAGGTTAGAGCAGCTCCGATGACAGTTAAGCGTATAGAGAGTCTCCATAGATGGTTTGGTCATGTAAAATGGAGGCCTTCTAATGACACTGTTAGGAGAGTAGATGTATTAGTTTTGGCCTATGTTAAAAAAGGTGGATTTAGATCCAAAAAGACTTGGTTCAAAAAAATATTAGTAATGAAATTTAGTTATTCAATTTAAATAAGAATTTTACTCTTAGCATAACACAAAGAAGAAAATGATTCATGTATCTGACCCCACGTAGGGGAATAAAGGCTTGATGTTATTATTTTTTATCATTGTATCAAGATTAGGTTATGAGCATATGAATGTACTATGGCACACCAAGAAGGTGGGCATGAATTAGTATTTTAAATACTCTTCTTGAAATAAAAGTAATGTGTAGAAGCTTTAAAAAAATAAACTAAAATGAAAAAAGTAAACAATTTTTTTGTAATTTTTAAGCAAGATTACACCCATAAGTTTATCAACCTCAACTTTCCAGATGATATTCAAAACTAAAATAATATAAAGTGAAAGAAAGTAAATGCATAAAGGTAAAAAAAAATGCACAACAAATTATTATAGTTGTTTGGTCATAATCGACTTACTTCAACTTCTTAAAGATCCTGCTCTTAGGGTATTACACTAACTCACACTCCTTTAGCACTCAGCCAGGAGGAGATGGCATTCTTACTTACTAGGTGGACAATGACCTTTATAGACTCTTATAACCTCAAAGAATATCCTTCCTTCAACAACTTTACATAACAAAGTTGTCACTCCCTCAGGGGTAGAATGAGCTTTGCCTTTAAGGGTGGTCAAACACATTATAAAAAAATTAAAAATCAAAAATCAAAAAAATTATATGTGATAAAATTCAAAGCAAAGTCTTATATTTCATTATAATTTATGAATTAAAAAATAATTAAAATCATTACATTCAAATTTTTTTTTATAATATTATTGAATAATAACTTTATTGGCAATAAAATCAAATTCCTCCTTTTCAATGTATGAAACTAGATAATCATTGAGCCATTTATCACCCCTTTTGTTACCCAATCGATGCTTGATAATCTTCATGGTAGAAAATGCTCTCTCAAATGAAGCAGTAACAATTAACAAAATTAATGCAAAAATAATAAGCCTATAAACTATGAAAGTTTGTGAGGGTTGTTAAACCCTTATGAACCATCGCAAGGCTAACCAAGAGGGGAACGTGAATTGGTTATCTTAAAATTTCTTAAGGCAAAATGAATTTTTTTTGAAATTTTTTTGAATATTTTAAAAATATATTTTTTATCCCACAATCAGAAGTGAAATAATTTTTATAATAATGAAAATCAGATATTTCACACGCAGAACAAATCATAAAAATATAGAAATTTAATACAAAAATATAATATAATGAACACACTAGAATTATATTGGTTCGACCAACTTGTCCTACCACTACTCCCTAAAAACCTTCTTTTCAGGTATTGCACTAAAAGTAGTCTCTCCTTTTGCCCCCATAGCAAGGTAGAGAAGCCCTTAAAAAATCCTTCCTCCAACCTGGTGAGCAGAGTACCTTTAATCCTCTTACTCCATCCAAGAGTAGGCAGAGAACCTGGAAATCCTTTTACTCTCTTCTGTAGTAGGAAGAGAACCTTGGAATATTTTTCCTTTCTCTTAGAGTAGGTAGAGAACCTTGGACCTGATGTTAATGAAAGTGTCCCTAGTGCCACAAAGTAACTAAGAAAGAAGCATGAAGACGATAGTGGAAACCTTTCTTGGAGTAACCTTTGTGAATCCCTCACAACTCTCCCTCACAAGGATCTCTCTTTCTCTCTCAAAGCTCTTCTCTCTTCCTTATATAAGTTCTCTCTTAGGTCAACCCAATAATAAAAGATCTCTCAAAAGATAAAATGAGAGATTATGTAGAAAGCCTCCAAAAGAAACCCTAATTTTTTTAATTTGTCATCAAAGATCATCCTGTACAATCCTTAGATCATCCTATGCGATTAGTATAAAATAACCCTTTTATCCAGTATGATCAACATTGTTCTGTATGAGCAATTTAAATATTTATACAGATTGTCAAGTATGATTCTGTAATAGTTTAAGATGCTAGTTTAGTATATTGTATCGATCGTTTAGTATGAGATAGGATGATGGGCGGAAATTTACATGCCATCCTGCACATCCCTCGGGATGTCTAGGATGATCGTTTTTATGATTAGAAGAAATTATGGTTTTCATATTGGATGATGGGGGATCATCCCATAAAACATCAAAGATCATTCAGTACAATCATCCTAGATAATCTTGTACGGTCTATTCGAGCAGTCTAACTATAATTAGTTCCCTAATAATAAGATTAATTTAGGTATGATTGTCAATAATTAACCAATATGATGGATATTATCCTGTGCAATTAGAACAAAATTTGATGTTTAAAATATAGCCTAAATTATTTCATATCTATAATTGATTATGATGTACGATCTGAATTGTCCTGTACAGTTAGTTAATCAATCTTACTTAATAATGGGTGCTCAAATTAGAGTTTTCTATATAACTGATCATCTAATGCAATTTCAATGCTTCACTTTCTTAACGTCTCTTTCCCGTTGAGCTCTGGCGATTTGGTGGTGATTTAGGGCTCCTGCTTCATGCTACTATTTGTTCCCTTCTGACATGGTTTCCTTACGTTTCTTCTCTCATCTTCTTTTGTGTTTCTTCTCTCTATTCATTTTATGTGTTGGTTTGAGGTTTTTTATGTGGTTTTCTGGCATTGGGAGATGACAACTCAATCGTCATCCATCCCCTCGACTTCCTCATTTCTTGATGGTAAATCTCGATCTTTTAAGGATGTTTTGGCTGGTTCCTCTTCCTCTACCTCTAAGCTTCAATTGGTTCAAACTTAGTTTAAGGGATGTCTAACATTGATGTTTGATGACTCCATAGTTTCTCATTTGGCTTCATCATTTATGTTAATGCTGGTTGGCTAGGTCCTCCTTCGGCTACCTAACCATGATGTTATCCATAATTTTTTTGTTAACCTTAAGCTATCGGGTTTTTTCCATGTCATCTTACTTGATCAATGGAACATTGCGATCCAACTTTCCAATGATCTTGATTATAGCTAAATTTTTTCTAGGAGATCTTACTATATTCAAGCTAGTTAAATGCATTTACTCAAATGGACACCTGATTTTGATGTTCAGGTGGAATCCCCAATTACTCATGTGGATTTCATTTTCGAATCTAAGACTTCACTTCTTCAATTCACAAATTTGATTTGTTTTGGCTTCAATTTTTGGTAGGCCTTTACAAACGGACCAAGCTAGTGCATCTATTTCTTGGCCATCTGTGGCTCGTGTTTTTTGTTGAGTTGGATATCTATAAGAAACATCTGAATGAGATCTGGATTGGGTTGGACTTGAATGGTTATTTCCAAAAAGTGGAATTTGAAAACTTGCTCATTTTTTTCTCACTATAAAATGCATGGCCATGGTTTAAATGAATGTTATTGGTTGCATCCTCACCTCCGTAAGGAAAATAATTCTTCCAAACAGTCACAAGGAAATGCTATGATGTCTGATTCTCATGATAATGTTAATCCTAAGCTTAGAGAGCTTAAGGGAAAAACCCCAAAATTGATTAAGAATATTGAGGACCCATTACAATTAGCATGTGTTAATACTAAACTGGCTGTTACTAATGTTGATTTTCCTAATCATTTTTAGGGAGAAAACATTAACTCTACCTTTATCTTATCTATTGTTTATGAAAATATGGATGAGCAAATGTTGGTTATTACCACAAATCAAAATATTGTTATTTCCGATTCTATTAGTCCTTATACTATTAACAAAAACTTGTTTGAAATGGATTTTATCTTTCTTTCTACTAGTTGTACTAATACCTTGGCTTTGAATGATTAGGAGAAAGTGGTGGGAGTTAATGCAGGTATTGACTTACGTAGTAAAGATATTGTTAGGAATGGACACACCTTGGGTGGAGGATAGCCTTTCCTTTGGGGAAGGCAATGCTGACCTTGTCATGAGTAACAAAGGAAGTGTAGAGGATGATTGTATGTTTGAGGAGGGTGAATTTCCTCAACAGGTAAGGCAGGTGGGAAAACATAACGATAGTAAGCTTCCTTTTATCTCTCATTATCATAGTGATATGGAGGATGTGGATCTTCCTAATAAATGTTTTTTCAAAGATGATAAGGATACTAGCTTTACTAAGTTTCAAAATAGGAAAGGTAGGAAAAATAAGAACATCATTTTACAATCTCCTAGGACCACCCATCGTTCGCAAAATAGTCATTGACAATTTTTCTTATGTTTAAAACTATTATTTGGAATGTAAGGAGTATTGGTTGCCCTTCTTCTAGGTTGAGAGTTAAGAACTTATGTCGTATTTATAATGTTTATATTCTTGTTTTGCTAAAACTTCTTATTAATAATTTTAAATTACTTAGTACTGCTAAATTTTTTTTATTAAAGCATTTTTTTCAAATTCTCACAACAAGATTTGGGTTTTTTTTAAAGATCATATTTGGATTGATGTTATTTGAGATTTTACTCAAGTTATGCATTATAATATTTAATTTTTTAAATTTAAATTGTTATGCCTCTTTTATCTATGCTGCATCGGCTCGTAATACTAGAAAAGTGTTATTGGAGAAACTCACTAAATTTTATAATATTTGTAACTTTCCCTTGCTTGTGGGTGGTGATTTTAACATGATTTCTAATTCTTATAAGTGTATTAGGGGCTCTACTCCTAACTATCACTCTATCGAGGATTTGAAAAATATGATTATGGTTTTTAATTTAATTGACATTGGTTTCTCTGGTAATAAATTAACTTGGAACTTTGGTCATTTATGGCAATGTTTAGATCGGTTTTTGTTTAATGACAATTGGATCAACTCTTTTAATGATATTTCTATTGAGCATCTTAGTAGAACTTTTTTTTTATCACTCTCCTATGCTAATTACTCTTAAGTCTAGGCAGATGAATTCTTTACGTTAATTTAGATTTCAAAATATGTTTTTGCTTCATGAGTCTTTCCTGGATGTGGTTTAAGAAAATTCTCATGCCCCCTTGCATTCTGATAATTCTGTTCTTAGCATGAAGATATTTTTATTTTCCTATCTCTCACTTATGCTTTGCTGATGATTTTATTGTTTTTACAAATGCTTCTCTAAATTGGATTGATAAACTCTTAAATTTGTTTCATAATTTTGAAATTGTTAGTGGGATTTCTTTAAATAAAAATAAATATTGCTTTATTTCCTCCAACAAAGTGCTTAATGCTCATATTGTGGCTATCAAAGCCCTGAATTATTTTTTGCAAGATTAAATGCCTATTAAGTATCTTGGGGTTCCTCTTTTTGAATGTCGTCAAAAATCCTTTTTTTTATGATTCGATTACTTCGATGCAGAACAAGTTTTTGTCCTAGGATTCTATTTTTATGAGCTTTAATGGTAGGCTTATTCTCATTAGAAGTGTTCTTTTCTCTCTTCCTATTAATACTTTCTAGTATTCTTCAACCCATTCAAACTGTTTGTAATATGATTGACAAACTTATCAATAAGTTTTTTTTGAAAGGGGCTATTATTGACTCTAAAATTATATTGTTCTCTTGGGATAAGTGTTGTGGTGTATTAAATGAGGGTGCCTTGGGTTATAAGAGCATGTTTGATTTGTCCTATGCTTTTTCTTTCAAGTTGTTGTATATTTTTCATGTTAAAAGGAGCCTTTGGGAGATATTTTGTGGAGATTTTCTATTTTGGGCTTTGCTATATGGTGCGGAGATTATTGTTGATGTATTATCTTTTCTTTGGTTTTTTTATTTGTCTTTTTGGTTTTATTTTGATGTCAGCATTGCTCTTCTTAACTGCTCTTCTCCCAATTTTTTGGGTGTCAATATGGAGGTGTACTAGAGGTGTTCTCTTCTTTTGTGTTTCTTATGCTTGAGTTTTATTGGGGGTGTGTTGAATGTTTTTTTAGGGTTCTTCTCGGCTGGGTTGTTGATTACGGGCAAGGTTTTTTGTGGCTCGATTTTCTTTTTCTTGTGGCTGGAAAATTTGGGGTGGTGTGCAGGTGGGTGTTATTTAGTTCTTCTCAGTTTGGATGCAGGGTGCTGCTAAGGATGTCCCCAGTTGGTTTCGTTTTAATGGGACTATGTTAATGTATGCCTTTTGTTTATTATGGGTTTTGGCCTTTAACCTGAACTACCAGGTTGGGTATTTCTTGCATACTAACTGTGGATTTCTGCCTATTTTTCCTCATGCTTGGATGAATTGGATCTATTAGTGTTCTTTTTATTTCACTAGTGCTTGGTGCTATTGGTTTCCTGATGGTAGGGCTATTGATGGTGGTTGGACTTATCAAATTTTTTTTCTTGTATGATTATTTGTGTTTGCAATATTTTAGACCTTAGCTTGTTTTGTAGAATATTCTTAGTTCATGTACTCGTGGTGATGCCATTTTGGATGGGGAGATGGAGCTGAATGGAGTTTTTTTATTTCTTTCCTATTTTTTGGGTGCTCTTTCTTGTGCATCATAGAATGTACATAGGTTTCCTTGTACGTTTGGTTAGTAGGGACCTTGAGCTCTTAGGGTTTTTTGGATTTATTTTTGTAGCTCTTTTGCGCATTAGCGAGCTTGAGGGCCCTTTAAAGACTATGTTATTTTTTTTTTTATTAATGCGTAGGCCCCTCTATGGGTTTCCTCAAAAAAAAAAGCTTCCAACACAATTTACATCATGTTGTATGAATAGTTCAAAATTCCATTTTTACCTAACTCACTAGCTCACGCCCTTCAGAGTGTGTGTTCAAGGTTACTTAGCTTGGGTTCCAACAGATACATAACTTGACTAAAAAAGGTAAAAAGGTATAATGAAATTAAAATTAAATAAACTCAACCGTAATGTACTCGATAATGAGCTAATTTGTATTTCAAGTGAACTTATGGACCTAAAAGGTTAGTAAGTAGGAAAACAAAAATAGATATGCAATGATAGCAGTAGTAAATAAATAATAATGTTTGTTATCAGAAAAATTACAATACTAAGACCAAGATTTGCAATAATCTCCCCATTTTCGATGATGTCAAACATTTTTGTTTAAAATTTTGAAAGCAAGAAAACTTTATGTTTTGGTTTTTTTTTTTCTTTTTTGTTTTCTTAAGGAAATATTTTAAGGAATATGAGACACAATAAAAAACAAAACAAAAATAAAACAAAGTAAATTTCATTAAAATTTAGGATATAAAGGATAACATAAAACTGCCACTTTTGGCATCATAAAAAGGAGGAAAAAAATACTAAACAAAGTAATAATAAATAAATCACAAAGAAAAGACAACACTAGAAACAAAAATAGACTAGAACTCATAGGGACCCTATCTAGGAGGGTGTAGTGGTGGTTGAAAGTACTGATATAGAGAGCAAACTGCTCACCAACCTAGGCCACATATCCTGGACATGCTACTGCTAGTGTTGTACGACGTAGGTATCAAAATGGGCTAAGTCTTAATCATTTTGTTGCTACTACTCGACTACATAGGATTCAAACCAAGCCTCCCACTGATCAAACTGATAGACTAGCTGATCAATCCGAGACCGCTGGCTGATAGGGATAAGTACTGGAATATGTTCTTCCTCCTTCTCCTTAGGCTCCTTGCATATATTATGATGAAGTACTATAAAGGGTGTGGAAGGTGCTATTGTAATAGATAACAAGGTGGTGATCAGGTGGAGCTAGAAATTCAAGATTATATTTTGATTCAAAGATAAAGGCAATGAGATGTCTTAGGGTTAGGTTTAACATTCATTTATGGCCAAGATCTTTAATCATGTTAATTGGTCAACATAACGAATGATAAGATTAGATGCATTGAAGTTCGGGTTAAGCATGATGTAGTAAGTGAAAGTTCATGTTGGCTGTTAGACCTTATTGAACTGTCCTAAGGCTAAACAAGAGGGGGGTAGAGAACCTTTATCCTTTTTCACCCTCCTCTTGAAGGCAGAGAACCGTCATCCTATTTTACCTTCCAAATGAAAGCATAGAACCTTGACACAATGTTAAAAATCTTCTTTCAAAAGTTTCCAGAGGAGTTAGGTAGAAATTTGAAGAAAACAATAAGATCCTCACTTTGGACAACCTTGTGAATGTCTCTTAACTCGCCCTCAATAGATCTCTCACACTTCACTCTCACACCTTAAAGAATGTTTTGGAACTTTTTGGCTTTCCAAGGTTTTTTGCTAATCTCTTAATCCAATGTGTGGTGGACACCAAGTATTCTATTAATGTTGATAGTAGGAATACTAATTGGATTCGAGCAGAATGTGGCTTTAGGTAGGGATGCCCTCTATCTCCTTATTTCTTTATCATGTGCTCTCAACTTCTCACCGAAGCATTCAATAGAGATGGAGCTAAAATAGGAGTGAAGATGGCACCGAATGCAAAAAAAAGTTTCACATCTTCAGTATGCAGATGATATCATTATTTTTATGGAAGATAATAGGAGAAATGCTATTAAAATCAAGAAGATCCTTAAGAAATACAGCGGCTGGATAGGGCAGAAGGTAAATAACCAGAAATCATCCTTGATTTTTGGTAAAGCAGTACACAGAGATAAATCCAGAATTTTGTCCAAAATCATGGGATTCAAAGTTGTTGGTGAATTGAACTATCTTGGCATCAAGATGGCTATGAGAAGGCTTAGAGCTTCTGATTTCCGAGATGTATTGGAAAAAGCTTTTGATAAACTCAACGTTTGGGGTAATCTCTCTCTCACTTTAGCTGGTAAACTTCAGTTGATTAAAACAACACTTTTATCCATTCCTATTTTCATCTCTACCCATTCCCTTGTGCCAATGGGGGTGTTAAGAGACCTTGACAAGTTGTGTAGGGATTTTCTCTGGACAAAACAGGACAAGAGTAAAGGAATTCACTATGTGGAATGGTAAACCCTTTGTAAGTAGATTAAATTTGGAGGTCAAGGTGTTATGTCGGCTGCTGATAAAGTTGGTTCGTGGAGAGCCAAGTTTGCTTGGAGTATGTTATCTAATTCCTCTTCTTTATTGAACAGAATTATCATTGCCAAATATGGAAGAAACTTCTGTTTTTCTGAAGCTAAAGTTGGTTGTTCAGCAACTTGGAAAATTATAAATTGTGGAGGCAAACTTCTTCAACATATTACTAGATGGAAGGTTTTTAATGGTGAGCACATCAACATTACTAAGGATATTTGGATCCTTGATAAGTGTTTAGAAAAATGGCCTACGTTTGTGTCCAACTTACATGAAGATCAATGTTGTTTGAAGTATTTTCTTAAAGATGGAAACTGGAACATCCAAAGATAGTATGAGGCGTTCGGTAAGGAGTTAGCAGATTTGATTTCTTTGGTTCCTTCAAATGTTGGAGCTCATGAAGTTGAAGTCGAAATCATGTATAATTTTTCTTGGAAATCAATTGAAGCATTATTTCTGAATAAAGCAACTTAAATGAGGAAGAGGACGCTAACTAGAGATAGCTTAAAATGTTGAAGTTGAGGCCAAGAGTTAATAACTTTTGGTGGAGATTGATTCACAAAGCAATTCCAACCAATGATTTCTTAATGTATAGAAGGATTATCAATCATAATGGATGCCCAAGAGGATGTTGTGCTGTAGAGGACGCAAGTCATCTAGCTGTTAATTATTTTTTCATGATTAATATCATCAACTCATTAAAAAGCTGGGGTTATGATATCCTTGTTTTCACCCATTTGAAGAGCTGTTTTAATTGGCTTTCTAAGCTATCTAGTTCCAATTCTTTTATGGCCAATTTGAACTGCTCTGCATTTTTTTTTCCTGGAAGAGCAGGAATATACGGGTGCATGGGTTGGTTGAAGACAACATATTATCTATTGAAGCCAATCCAGTCAGTTTCGCTTCTTTATCCATCAGCCAAGATCTCATTTCGACCAACTGGGTTTCTAATCAGCAATTGATGTTTCAAAATACTTGGAAACCCCCTCCAACCGAATGGATCAAACTAAATGTGGATGCTTCTCTCGACAGTAATTATTCTGCAAGAATTGGTGGAGTACTTAGAGATAACAAAGGTAGATTTTTATTTTCCTTTGGGTTCAAAAGCATACACTGGGATATCTCAACTCTTGAATTGAATGCTTTGTTGGCTGTAAATAAGATTACTCAAGAGTGGATGTATGAAGCTAAAGGTATCATTAAGGGTTGATGGCCATTAAGGTGGACATGGAGCAAGTATATGATAGTATGAGGTGGAACACCTTAAAGAATGTTTTGGAACTTTTTTGGCTTTACAAGGTTTTTTGCTAATCTCTTAATCCAATGTGTGGTGGACACCAAGCATTCTATTAATGTTAATGGTAGGAATACTAATTGGATTCGAGCAGAATGTGGTTTTAGGCAAGGATGCCCTCTATCCCCTTATTTATTTATCATGTGCTCTCAACTTCTCACCTAAGCATTCAATAGAGATGGAGCTAAAATAGGAGTGAAGGTGGCACCGAATGCAAAAAAAAGTTTCACATCTTCAGTATGCAGATGATATCATTATTTTTGCGGAAGCTAATAAGAGAAATGCTATTAAAATCAAGAAGATCCTTAAGAAATACAGTGGCTGGACAGGGCAGAAGGTAAATAACCAGAAATCTTCCTTGACTTTTGGTAAAGCAGTACACAGAGATAAATCCAGAATTTTGTCCAAAATCATGGGATTCAAAGCTGTTGGTGAATTGAACTATCTCGACATCAAGATGGCTATGAGAAGGCTTAGAGCTTCTGATTTCCAAGATGTATTGGAAAAAGCTTTTGATAAACTCAACGTTTGGGGTAATCTCTCTCTCACTTTAGCTGGTAAATTTCAGTTGATTAAAACAGCACTTTTATCCATTCATATTTTCATCTCTACCCATTCCCTTGTGCCAATGGGGGTGTTAAGAGACCTTGACAAGTTGTGTAGGGATTTTCTCTAGACAAAACAGGACAAGAGTAAAGGAATTCACTATGTGGAATGGAAAACCCTTTGTAAGCAGATTAAATTTGGAGGTCAAGGTGTTATGTCGGCTGCTGATAAAGTTGGTTCGTGGAGAGCCAAATTTGCTTGGAGTATGTTATCTAATTCCTCTTCTTTATTGAACAGAATTATCATTGCCAAATATGGAAGAAACTTCTATTTTTCTGAAGCTAAAGTTGGTTGTTCAGCAACTTGGAAAATTATAAATTGTGGAGGCAAACTTCTTTAACATATTACTAGATGGAAAGGTTTTTAATGGTGAGCACATCAACACTACTAAGGATATTTGGATCCTTGATAAGTGTTTAGAAAAATGGCCTACGTTTGTGTCCAACTTACATGAAGATCAATGTTGTTTGAAGTATTTTCTTAAAGATGGAAACTGGAACATCCAAAGATTGTATGAGGCGTTCGGTAAGGAGTTAGCAAACTTGATTTCTTTGGTTCCTTCAAATGTTGGAGCTCATGAAGATGAAGTGGAAATCATGTATAAGTTTTCTGGGAAATCAATTGCAGCATTGATTTCTGAACAAAGCAACTTAAATGAGGAAGAGGATGCTAACTGGAGATGGCTTAAAATGTTGAAGTTGAGGCCAAGAGTTAATATCTTTTTGTGGAGATTGATTCACAAAGCAATTCCAACCAATGATTTCTTAATGTATATAAGGATTATCAATCACAATGGATGCCCAAGAGGATGCTGTGCTATAGAGGACGCAAGTCATCTAGCTGTTAATTATTTTTTCATGATTAATATCATAAACTCATTAAAAAGCTGGGGTTATGATATCCCTGTTTTCACCAATTTGGAGAGCTATTTTAATTGGCTTTCTAAGCTATCTAGTTCCAATCCTTTTATGGCCAATTTGTACTGCTCTGCAGTTTTTTTTCCTGGAAGAGCAGGAATAAATGGGTGCATGGGTTGGTTGAAGACATCATATCATCTATTGCAGCCAATCCAGTCAGTTTCGCTTCTTTATCCTTCAGCCAAGATCTCATTTCAGCCAACTGGGTTTCTAATCAGCAATTGATGTTTCAAAATACTTGGAAACCCCCTCCAACCGAATGGATCAAACTAAATGTGGATGCTTCTCTCAACAGCAATTATTTTGCAGGAATTGGTGGAGTAATTAGAGATAACAAAGGTAGATTTTTATTTGCCTTTGGGTTCAAAAGCGTACACTGGGATATCTCAGCTCTTGAATTGAATGCTTTGTTTGTTGTAAAGAAGATTACTCAAGAGTGGATGTATGAAGCTAAAGGTATCATTATAGAAGGGGACAACTTCAATGTTATGAAGCACATCCAAGACATTTTTAAAAAGGGCCCAGCTGTAAGTAATCATTCTGAATTACTTGATTTTTTCTTTCTTATGAATTTCAATCAAGTCATTTTTCATTTTGTGAATAGAGGATGTAATAAGTTAGCCGATTATTGTGCCAACCATGCTAGGTTGGGTGATTATATTTGGAATAACTTGATTATCAATAGCGTTCCTCCCATGTTCTTCAAATTGTTGAAGGAGGAATGTGATAATCTTAACTTTGTTTAGCTCTTTTTTTCATTTTCAATAAAATTTCTCTATGCATCTTCTAAAAAAAAAAGGACATTCTCAAGAGAAATTCATAGCAAAGGTCTTGAGTGTCAGTTTTTAGGACATCTTACATAGTAAATACAAGAAAAACTGTCTAAAACTAAAAATTATAAGTGAACTGACTTTGGATCATATAATACTATTGTTGATTGCATATATGAACAATGCAAAAATCCTGGTATAATCCTGTATGAACCTTGTTTTGTACACTATCAGTCGTCTGTACAAACTGACATTGTACAATACAAATAGTTCAAAACTTAACTTAATTATTTGGTATGATCCTATACAAACCTTATTTCATTCACTATCAATCGTATGTATGAACTAACATCGTATAGTATGAATAGTTAATAAAAATCATGCTTCATTTGCCACGATCATGGATGAACCCAATTTCATTATATGTTAGTCATCTATACAAATTCATATCATATGGTATGAAAAGTATAAAAATGAATGACTATGTTTGCAATGAACTAGTACAAACCCAATTTCGTACACTATCAGTCCTCTATATGAACTAACATTATACAGTACGAACAGTTCAAAAGTACAAGCCATGATTTGATTAACTTAATTTTGGAGGAAAAAATATGACAAATAGTATAGTACGATTGGAAGTCATATGATATGATTAGTTTGTTTTATGTTTGTTTATAAAAATCAAAATTAAAAAGAGGGACAAAATTTTTTGATCCCCATGATTTTTGTTTTGAATTCATTGATGGGGAGTTTAGGAGAAAAGAACTTATAATTCAAATAATAATCCATGAATATGCCATTATAAAAAAATGGAGAGATTTTTTGTAACTCAAAAAATCCAGATTGAGATTATGATTTTAAATGATAGCAAAATATTATTGCTTTGTTAATTTTATTATTTCTCCCAGCATGTAGTGGATATTTTCTAATTGTTGTTTGTGTGTACTAAAATTTTAAGAAAATCATACTCTAGACTATCGTACACTTAAAGATAGAGTATATTAGGATTTCATGTAATAAAGTTTATAAATCTTTATTTTTATTTTCTCGAGTCTAAGAGAGTGTGATTATAAATTCTCTTTTTAATTTTGGTTGTTATAAACAAACATGAAACAAACTAATAAGACAAGAATAACAAGAAAATACATGAAAACAAAACTCATAAATAACATCCCCTTGAGAGCATTTTGTCATAGAACATAAATTCTAAACAAACTTAAAATAAAATAAAATAAAAATACAAACCGAAAGACTTCAAACAAATACAAATAATAACCTCTCCTTTGTTGTCATTAGAAAAAAGAAACCCCTGATAGAGTAAGTTTCTATAGACAAATCTAATATATGAAAAATATGACATTTTAAACTATTTGCATATACAACATTAAATTCTTGATGTGAAAAAGAAAGACTCAAATATTAAAACAAAGAATAATTTAGATAATAAAAGTTAAATGGGTTCAATTTTCGCTCTAGAAAGTAGAAATATCATATAGAATAATCATCACAAAATTAATTAAATAGAAATCTTATAGTTTCAAATTCAATAGCTGAAGTTATCATTTAATGAAAGGATTTTTTTAAGAATTAAAGTAGAGGAAAGGACTAAATGTAGTGTGGGTTCATTTTATGCCTCATTATCAAAAAGATTTATTTTAGTGACGAACATTGCACATCTTTCATGTTGGGCTCATTTTGTGTCACTTATCAAATTTGGCAATTGATCATCTTTTCATGTTTGGCTCATTTTGTGCCTCTTTTCAAATTTAGCACACTTTGTGCATCTTTTGAAATTACATTCTCTCCATAACCTAACTCAGTAAATCTTAGATTGAGAGATTATCTTCCAAAACAAAAGAAAAACCTTTCTCATTTAAAGAAGAATAATCCACAAAACAAAATTCTATTGTTATGTATGAAATCAAGACATTGAGTAAAAAAATAAAAGAAAAAATAAATCACTAATTTTGCAATAATTATAACTATGAGATACATATATATTAGAACATTTAAATGATCTTATTATCTAAATCTAATTTATAAATTAATTTAGAATTTGAGAAGAGAAAAAGAAATGTTCTAGGAAATCAAGTTGTAGTGTAAAATATTTTAAAAATATTATCTTAGATCAACATTAGTAATTTGAATAATATAAGCTTAAAGACAATTTAAGATGATTAATTCCAACACAAGACAAGAGTTTCATTAAATATATAATGCAAATACAACTAATACAGAAATACAAACTTCTCAATGCCATCACATGAATACTAAAAAAAACAAAGCATACATCAACTACAACAGAAAATAAAAATTAAAACTATGAAGGATCTCAATCGGGAGGTGGCTGAGGAGAATTAAACATTATAAAGTAGCTATTAATGGTAGCTACTTGAGTGTTGATTGATTCAAACTATCCTCTGACCCAACCATATCGTCATTGTGTATAGTATTCTATTTGTCCATGTGAGTATCAATATGATCAAATTATTGATCAAAATGAAACTCAAGTCGATCAAATCTTTGGACCATTTCTTGATAGAAGTGATGCTAAGGTCCAAGAGTAGATACACGTACAGAAGCAGGTACTTCTCCTTCTCCAATTTGATCTTCCTCATCCCCTTAATCCTAATGAAAAAGTGTACAAAAGGAAGCATCAGTGAAATAAATTGGAAGATTATTTGGTGGATCGGGTTGAATTAAATTGTATTTCTTTTCAAGGATATAGGTGATCAAGTGTCCTAAAGCCACATTCTTCTTCCTTTTAGTGGTAGGAAGTCTAACATCAGTAAGATTATTGATGTAGTCTAGAATCAACTGAGGTTCATCAATTGAAGTTTTTGACATTATAAGATATTTGACAATAGAAAGCAAAAGAGTGAGGTTGATTTGATCACCAACTTTAGGAATAATGGATGTTTTTAAAACATACTGGATGATCCAAGCCTTTTGGTTCAAAGAGTGTACACATGATAAGTGATAGAATAAACTTACACCTCTAAGAGTTTGACTTATGGTAGTCCAGGCAAAATCAACTCTTGAAGACATAGTGTGTGCCCTTAGTCCTTCAGTTCTATGGTGAAGAAAAGTGTCTAAATCATCCTTAGTGATATTTACTCTTTCTTTAAATACAAATAAGAACATTTTAGTATGGTTTTGTCTCATTCTCATATTAGCAAGAAAATATTAAAAGGTATCAAAATGAAATGCATAGATTTATGTGAGAATTAAGGAGAATTGGGTAGAATCAAAAGAGACAGTACAAAAAAATTGATATCTTCTAGGATAAGAAGATGAGATGGAGTGATTTTGCCTCAAAGAAATGCTGGTAGGCTTCTTCATTTTCTCTAGAAAGGAAGTTATCATCTAGTTAATTAGAACAAGAAGAAGAACCTCTGCAAGGTCGAGCCCGCTTACTGTTGTTGCTTGCCATTTGGAAAATTTTGAACACAAGATGATTTGAGATTAAAAGGGACTATGAAGAAAACTCAATGGATAGATTCCAATTTAAAGAATTCAGGCATAATCATATAGTACGATATTACTTTCATATGTATGACTATGATTTTATGTGGGACAAAATAATTTTTGTACATACGAATGGAAACAGTTAAGAATGAAATGACTTTTTGTAAAGTGAAATTTCTAAAGAGTCATTTCATATGAATTTTGACCAAAATGATCGTACATATGATTAGGTGTTCATCTTGGATTAGCAGGCAACAATGATCGTACCTGGCAATTAGGTTCGTCTGCACACAAATTGAATACAAGATTATATAGACAAACTTTGAAAAATTATTATACTTGGAATTCCCACCATATTTATCCATACAAAAAATAATCGATTTGTATAGTACAATAACATCATCAAACATTATAATGTCTTACAAAATCACATTTTTTTGTCTTAGAAACTTAGAAAAATTTTCATATAAAATATAGTGATTTAGTATAGTACGAAAGTGGTTCACATAGTACGAATGGAAAAAGAACATTTAGATTTATACATGATTATCATGATTTAAAAAAAAAAGATCAAGAAGATCCATGAGACACAAAAAAAAAATAAAAATACTATAAAAAGAGAAAATAAACCCAAATTGAGAAAAATAAAAAAACAAACAAAAATAAATCACAAACTATGAACAAAACATAAACCTCAACAAAAAGATACCTCACAAATGGAATTTGCAGAATTATAATTATCAAGCATGAATATCAATAACACAAAATCTAGTTCTTAAGGTGCTAATCATTTCAAAAGCAAGGGGTTTTATGAAAATGTCATCAAGTTGACTTTTAGTAGCTACATGATGTAGCTCAATTTCTCCTTTAGTGACATGGTCTCTAATAAAGTGATGCATAATATATATACGCTTGTTTCTACGTATTGAATAAGATTCTATGAAATGTATATGACACATATATTATCATAAAAATTTGTAATAGTTCAAATTAAAAATCCTAAATATGTAAGTTATTATTTTTACCAATGAACATGTACCACACAACTTCCTAAGGTAATATATTCTACTTCAGCGGTAGAAAGGACTTCTCAATTCTATTTCTACTAGTCCAGGAAACTAAAAGGTTTATAATGAATTGATAAGTTCCATAAGTACTTTTTTGATTAACCCTATATCCTACAAAATCTAAATCAGAATATCCAATTATTTCAAAAGAAGAGTTGTGCCTAGGATACCATATCCCTAAGTTTTGAGTTTCCAAAAGTTATCTTAGAATTTTTTTAATGGTAGTCAAATGGGATTCCTTTGGATCAGCTTGAAATCTAGCACAAAGATAAACAGTAAACATAATATCTGGTCTACTAGAAGTTAAGTGAAGTAATAATAAAATTATTCTTCTAAATTTCTTTTGATAAATAGTATTTCCCTTAGAGTCCTTTTTTAGTTGCACTGAGGAACTCATTGGAGTACTTAATCATTTAGCTTTATACATTTCATATTTTCTTAAGGATGTCCTTAATAAATTTTGATTGACTTAAAAATGTGTCACCCTCTTTCTATTTTATGCTAAAACCAAGAAAGTAACTCAAATCTCCCATCAAACTCATTTCAAACTCGTTACTCATTTAAAAAAAAAATTATGAAAAGAGAAATTTGATAAATGTTGGGGAGAGTGTAACCATCTCATGATATTTGGTGCTATTATGGATTATAGAATGAAATTTATACTAATAGAGTTTGTATATCCTATGATATATGGAGACAAAAGTGGGCAAAATATCTTATATGTTCTTGCACTTCTAATTGAATCGTTCGAAGAGTATGCAACATTTTGAGAAAGAAGCAAAAGAAGCATGTGATACATCTAGATTATAAAAAGGTTTTTCTAATCTATTGGGGTTATGGTGCCTCATCTTAGGTTTGAATAATGCATACTTTGATGATGGTTTTTCAAACTCTTCAAGTGAAGGTGGAATTGTTTTTCTTTAAAAGCATTTAATTTGATTTGTAAAAATTGATTTGCACTTTCAAGAATTAAATTTTCAATTTTCAATGCATACTCCCTATCATCAGCTTCATCTAAGCATTCCTTTGTTTTCTTAAATGAATCTTCTAAATCAATATGGAATCTTTTAAGGAATCATACTTATCAGTTAATTCAGAGTGCTTCTTATTTAAAATATAAAATTCATCTAGTAAAGCCATATGATTATTATTCAGAGTGGAATGATCTTTACTTAGGCATTCATGCTCTTTCTACATAATTGAAAAGTCAAATTTAAGGCTAACATGAGATTTTTTAAGCTTCCTATATACATAATGATTTTTTTCAAAAACATCAAATAATTGATCATAGGTAATCTCACGCACCTCTTCTAGATCTGAATGATCAAGATGATCATTTTCCATTAAGCCTAGATTGGTTACCTCCTCTTTTTCTTCAGTTTTAGAAGATTCTAATGATGAATATGTCTAGAAAGATTTTTGAGTCCTTTGCTTTCCCTTTTTAAATTTAGGTTTTTCTTCACCCTTCTCCTTACCTGGGTGAGCTTTAAGATTTGGGAAACTAGACTTTAGGTGCCCGAGCTTTCTGCATTCAAAGTATATAACATCAGAAGAAATTTTATAATTTTTACCATTCATACCTTTATTCTATTACTTATGACTTTTTTATTTTTATTTAATAAGATCTTGAATTGCCTAATCATCAGTACAATGTCATCGTCATCTTATCTAGAAGAGTTACTGTCAAAATCATTAGCCTTTTAGGCTACAGTTTTCTCTTTTCTATTTTCACCTGTATAAAGCTACCATAGACTCACTCCTTTCTCGTACACGATGAGTAACCCAAGTAAGTTATCAATGAAATAAATATTTAGATATTTAGGTTCAATAATGGAAGTATTTTTTGCATCATAGGAAGAAGGTAAATAATAAAGAATTGTGTTTACTTTTCATAATTTATAAACCCTCTTACTAAGGCATGTAGGGAAGTAACAATCTAAGTAAACCTAGAATAAATTTCAAACATAGATTTACTAGGTTTCATGCAAAAAAGTTCATAATAATGAAGAAGAATACTCAACCTAGATTATTTCACTTCCTTTGTTTCTTCATATGTTATATAGAGTTTATCCCAAATCTTTATACCAGTAAAGCAAGTGGAAACACACATATAATCTTTAGATTTTAAAAATAGAAAAAAATAGTTCAAACAATTAGCATTCAATTAGGCTAAATCTCTATCATCTATGCTCCATTCAAAAAATGAAAGTTCAATTTTTATGCCATTATCAAACTAAGAAGATGCAGAATAATCTTCCTAAACTGACATCCACAAGCGATAATCAATTGATTATAAAAATGTGGATATACAAATTTTTCAAAAATCAAAATAAATATTATCAAATAGAGGTGGTCGAGTAAATGAATATCCTTTCATAGTATTACGATTACCAAAGTTAGTCATAAATCTTTTTATCAAAAGTTTTCTAAAACTTAATTTTTGAATCCCACTCTGAAACCACTTAAAAGTTTGAGAGGGTTGTTAAACTTTTATGAACTATCCTGAGGCTAACCAAGATGGGGGGTTGAATTGGTTATCTAAAAAATTCTTAAGGGAAAAAGAAAATCCTTTTAAAATCTATTTGAATTTTTTTAAAAAATAATTTTATCCCACAATATACAAGCAAAACTAATTACAAAATAATGAAAATTAGAGATTTAACACATATAACAAATCACAAAAAAAAAATTGAATGTAAAAAAGGAAATAGATAGAACATAAAAAAAATATAGTGGGTTGATCAACTTGAATTACATCCACTCCTCAAAAATCTCCTTTCCAAGTATTGCACTAAAGTTAGTGTCTCTCTTTTTACCCTCATAGTAAAGTGGAGAAGCCCTTACAAAATCTTTCCACCAACCTAATAAAGCAGAGTATGTTGAATCCTTTTACTCACTTATGGAGTGAGTTGAGAACCTTGAAATCCTTTTACTTCCTCCTTGTGTATGCAAAGAACCTTAATATTCTTTTACTCCCTCTTGGAGTAAGTAGATAACCATGGAGCTGATACCGATGAAAGTCTCTCCAGAGCCACCATGGAACTAAGGAAGAAGCTTGAAGATGATTGTGGAAACCTTGCTTAGAGAAAACTTTGGAAATTCCTCACAACTCCCTCATAAGGATCTCTCTCTCTCTCTCAAAGCTCTCCTCTCTTCCTTCACTGAGCTCTCTCTCAGGTCAACCTAACATGAAAAGATCTCTCAAAAGATAATATGAGAGATTAAATAGAAAGCCTCCAAAACAAGCCCTAATTTTCAATTTACCATCAAAGATCGTCCAACACTATCCTTAGATCATCCTGTATGATTAGTACAAAATATTCCTTTCAGCCAATATAATCAGCATTGTCATCTATGAGCAGTTCAAGTATTTTTTAAATCATCCAGTATAATTCTATAATTATCTAGGATGATTAGTTTATGATATTATATTAATCATCCAGTATGAAATGTGATGACGAGCGGTAATTTACATATCATCTTACACATCCCTTGGGATGTCCAAGATGATCGCTTGTACGATTAGAATAAAACTATGGTTTTTGCCTTAGACAATGGGGGATCGTCTCATGAAATATCAAAGATCATCCAGTATGATCGTTCTAGGTTGTCCTGTACGATCTGATTGAGAAATCTAATCATAATTTGTCCCCTAATCACAATATCAATTTAGGCTTGATTTTTATAAATCATCCAGTATGATGTATATCATTCTGTACGATTAGAATAAAATTTGATGTTTAAAATATTACCTAAATTATGATTGGCGACTATTTTTCATGTCTATAACTAATCGTCCTATACGATCTGAATCATTAAGTATGATTAGTTAATCAAACTTACTTAATAAAGGGTGACCTAATTAGTGTTTTATATAACTGATCGTCCAGTACGATTTACATCATACTGTATGATTAAGTCAAAAATCTATTTTTCTCCTAACTCACTAACTCACCCCCTTGGGTGTGAGTGTAAGGTTACTTAGCTTGGGTCCACTAGATACCTAATTTGACTCAAGAATGGTAAAAAGTATAATGAAATTAAAATTATAGACAAACTAAGCACTAGTTTACCCAATATTAAGTTAATTTGCATTGTAAGTGAATTGTAGACCTAATAGGTTAGTAAGTAGGGAAAATAAAATAGATATGCAATAATAACAGTAGTAAAGAAGCAGTAATGTTTATTATCATCAAAATCATAGTACTTGGGCCCTGATTTACAAAAAAGTAGATATATATAAAATTCTTTTGGCATTTATAATATATTTTTTAAGAAAAGAAATACTAGTAAAATATGTGAATTTGTCGCTTGTACGCATATAAAAAATATTAGTAGATATTTGATGATTAAGGGAGACAATATCAACTATTAAAAATATATTAGGTATAACTCTACAAGATAAATAAAATTTCCTTTATCATAAGTAGAGAATGAATTACTTGGGTTTATACATGCCATACAAAGAAGAAATATAGTACTACCTTCTGAGAAGTGTTTATTCTACTCATGAAGTGGCATGTCGATAATAGTATAAAATAAATCAATCATATAATTATGAAAGTTTATTATTTCTTCAAATCTTCATACAGACCATAGATAAACCTTAAATATAAAGTTTATAATTAGAACTTCAAATTAAAAAATATTAAAAAAATAGTGATACTTCTTCCAATAAAGACTCCCATCAATTTTCCCTTAGCATCATTAATCATTGGTTGGATACTTGAACCAATTTCCTTGCATTCGTAATCTTTATATCTTTCTTTATAATACTTATGATAATTCATGCAAAGAACAACTTTGTAACTCATGAGCAGCAATTGCAATGTGAATGGGAAATAAAAATAAAATAAGATTGAATAGTGAATGCAACGAAGTTAGCGTTACAAAAAAGATTAAGGCCAAAATAATTTCTTATAGGGGGGCAGAATTCTAGAACTATCTCATATATAAACTAATATTTATTTTTGAGGGTGGGCATTTGTTAAGCCTATATTGCATGGGGATTTACCAAAGCTCCTTTTACTCCTCACATAATAGAGAAGATGCTTCCTCCTTTACCTCCTATAAAAGATTTTTTCCTAAAACTCTTCTCCAAGAGCCCCAAAGCCACAATGCCACAACCCAACCAGATATTACCCATAGAAATTGGTCACACCATGTTGGATAGTGGCATAACAAAGGAAAAATCTCATAGGCTAAGACCTTATTCATTGGAGAAATATCAATTTTCTTTTTGAATAAACATACACCAAAGATCTAATTTCTCTACTCCACATAAATTTATTAATCCCATTTTTTTATTTCAATTTATTTAAAAAGTATATATTACAGATTCTTGCAATCACATACCCTAGTAACTGACATATATAAGGAAGAAAAAATAAAAATG